>NC_047679.1:125902750-126010250 GCF_011762505.2 Arvicanthis niloticus
ACCACATCTGAGCTGATGTCATTCTCCTGAGCCTATAGCACTCCCTTTACAAAGTTGCCTTTTATTGCAGTTACCATCTAGAATCACTCTCCTGGTGATAAGCTTGGGCCACTCTGGGCATCACCTCTCTTGTTTCCCATCTCTTACCATCACCATCTTTCATTGACTAACATCTGGCATTTTATTAAACATTGCTCCTTATGTTTTCCCTGTTCATTGATTGTTTCAGACAGCAAGATAAATTCCATTCTCTTATTCCATTTCTGAAGACTATGTGCATCTTTAGAGATCATGTCTCATCTTTATATAAATTTGAAAATTAAATAACCCAAAATCACCTTTTTGTTTTTAATTCTCCAAAGGTATTCAGGTGAATGTAGAAAAAAAACATCCTGGGAACAATCGGGAAGGACATAAAAGATTAAAATCTCGTGAAGGGGGGGTTCTTCAAACAAAATTGCTGGCTTATGGGTGGTCTTCTTATGTATCCAGGTAAGGGCAGAAGTCATGACTTTGACTTAATACGAACATAATTTCTTTCCTGGAACCTGTAATGCTGATTTTCTTGATTTAAAATGAAAATATAAACAAACAAACAACAACAACAAAACCTTGCTGCCCCTGCCATACCAACTCCATGTTTACCTATAGTTACTGAATAAAATATAGTGTATCTAGTTAGATATAAATTTTATATTAAATGGGATGGATTTTTGAATGTTTATGTTTCCAAAGATTATATACTATACATATATACTAAAAGAACATTGATCATTTATTTGAAATCCAAATATCCCTAGGGTTTTTTTTTATATCTTTGGGGAACCTCTAACAAATATATATATATATATATATATATATATATATATATATATATATATGGCACATGACTTCTATCTCAGTGTGATGCATCTGGGATCTGGGACTGGTCAGGAAAGACTCTTACCTCAGGTTAATCTTTGGCCTGATTGGACATGATTTATACACCATGTTTAGCTCAGTGCCTGAAATTCCTGACCCTAAGTGGCTCTCCCATAAATGGTATTGTCTAACAAAGTCAGATATAGATTTATCTCCACAGATTAGCCTCCCAAGAATTGTATGGGACAACAATCCTTGTAAGTGTAATAACTTGTAATAACTTGTAAGTGCAGAAGATGAAGGCCTAGAAGTATGTGCCAACAAAGTACAATATGTATAATTACCTGCCCATGAGCCAGAAAGAAAAGGCTTTTATCCAGCTTTGTCTCAGACCCCTAACTTCTTTTCTAAGCCTACTCTGTCATATAACCAAAGACATGAGCTTATGAAGTCTAAGCTTGAATAACGGAACCAGAATAAGAGCATTGGTACTAAACACAATCCTCCCAACTTGTCCCTTTCTTAAAGTGAAACCTCATGTTCCTCGGCTCCAGGTAAACCCAGGAAGCTACTGAATATATAGTGGGCATGTTTTCTGCTTTCTTCTAGTTATTTGATTTCAAACAGATGGGGCCAACATGGAATAGAAAAAAGCTTAAAGAAGCAAAAAAAACAAAAAACAAAAAACCAGGGCTCTGGTTCCATTCAGCTACCAACACACCATAAATGCACCTTGACCTCAAACATTGCCTTGATTTCTTCATTTCTAAAGTAGGGATTAAGATTTTTTAAAAATTATCTAGAAAGGCCTTTGACTATATCAAAGGATTGTATAAGTACATTCAGATTCTAAACAGCAATCTGGCTCAATATAAGTCTGGTTGTAGCTTAACCACTGATTTTCTCAGTCCTGGCTGAGATGCAATAAATCTAGGGAGTGAAAGAATAGAAATCTCTCCTCCTTTTAGTATCATTAAGAAGCCTTTAGAGTTAGGCTCCTTTCAAGATGCTAGAATTAGGAATTTCTTCTTCCATTCCTATTCAAAGGAGACAAGAGATGTTAAGTATGGCTTTCCACCTAAATACTACAGACTTAGAGTTTTGAGAGCAAAGAACAGAGACAGGGTGAGACCAAGCAGGCCCCACCTCCATGCTCTCCCAGAGTGCCTAGCTGTGTTGCTGACTTATTAGCTATGCAATGCAGCTGATGCTCAATTGGTCAGTAGGGCACAGAAGCCATGTTTGTTCCTGCTGTGACTGTGTCAGAAACAGGAAAGCAAAACAGGACAACCTTTCTATTACCAAGTAAAGCAATAGATGGCCAGAAGATGAAGAAACGATTGGGCCTACAGGAAATACCTGTAACATATAAGATGCTTTCACCTCTTTGTTTTACTTGACATTAATGTGTCTTCCTGAAAAGTATGTGGTAGGTGCTAGTATATAGTACTATGGTCCTCATTTTATAAATACTTAAACCAAAACTTGAAAGGTTACATTATTTCTCCTCAGACATAAGAGAATAAATCAGGAATTAAAACTTTGGTCTGGCTGCCCCCAAGGCCCTTATTCTTTCTGCTATTCTTTACAGCTTACAGTGCCCTGTTGAGAGTACAATGCTTGGAGTCTAGTCCACACTCTGGGACTCTTGATGGAAAACACTGAGTGAATGAGGCTGGCAGGTGGTTAGTGGATTAGCAAGAAGAGTCTGAGCCACAGCATTTTCACTCTGACCCTTCCAGGACATCAGTGGCATTGATGGGTGCCAAGACAAAGTTGGTGGATCCTATAGCTCTCCAAGAGCAATTACTACAGGTCATCTAGACAGTGACCTACAAGGACCAAGAAGGCCTCTACAAAGTGGACATCATTTAAGAACTCCTACCCTCCTTCGCCAGCACATCTCTAGATTCACCTTCTCATTCCCAGATGTCTAATATACTCTGTAGCCAGCTGTGCCTCTCAAACTGAACCACACAGAAACAATGAGTTACAAAGAGAGGTACAGAGCTGCTGCAAGACATCAGAACTGTTCTCTGACAATAGAAGAAACAACAATACAGTAGAAAGCAGGTTTAGATGCAAAAAATTCAGCCATTTTGGACCATTGATTGTAATACTCTAATATAGCTAGATAATGAGGTGTTCCTAGAATTCCTTTGCCAATTCTAAATTCCCCAATTACCTCTTGGAAGAATGATGCTTGTCCTTCTGAACTTGAATACTTGCCCACAATCCAAGACCATTAACCAGGGCACAAAGGCCAGAAATTATTTTCCATTCCATGAATAAAGATATTATGCTAGTGATGCACTGTTAGAAATATACTTGAGAGGTTTGGCTAAGACAAGATTGGGTGATAGTTTCAAGTTCTATAATCCAGTTCCATTTTCAATACAGCATTTTGAAGAACCAACTAGCCCAAGCTAGAGCAGAGAATCAGAGAAGGAGGCAAATATTTAACTGATTCTATCAGAAGTTCAGCTTGTCAGTAGGCAAAAGGCTGGTGTGCTGAGGTAAACGGTGTCTTGACAAAAGCTATAACTTCTGTAAACCTATGGATATGACCTTATATGAAAACTTGGTCATTATAAATCCAAAGAGTGAAGGTGAGGTCAAATTGGTTTTAAGAATGGGTTCTAATCCAGGAAATGGTGCTCTAAGAAGAGAATATAGACGTAAACACAAGGAAGGCCATATGAAGAATTTTGACATTCTTCAAAAGCTGGGAAGTGAAAAGGTCATTCTCTGAGGCTTCAGAGAAATTGTGGCCCTGCCAACACCTTTGTTTTGAAATTCCTACTTCCAGAATCTTAAAAATACATTTCTGTTACATTCATCCTGCCAAATTATGAAACTTAACTGTGGCAGCCACTGGGAAATAATATAATCTGCAGGTTGATGAATCAGTTCAGGGTCCAAACAACACCTGTGAAAGACTTCTGAAAGCTAATCCAATCTGGAGTGTTGGATAAAGTGACTTTTATTGAGGTTCCAGGGATGGAGCTGAAAGTCTTGTCCACCACTAGGCAAACACTCCACCACTAGAAGTAGGCATTTAAGATTTCATTTTGAGTTCATTCCTCAAAAACCTGGTGAGTATATACTATAAAAAGAAAATATAGTGACATACCAGCAAAGCATATAAATAAGTAACTCACTCAGCAGAGCAAAAATTAAAGCATAACATATGTTTTAAGCAGGGATGAAGGCACAGGTCAGCTGTGCTTTGGACCTAGAAGCAGAGAGAGATGGCCACTTCTGCTCCTGTGTAGTAATGAAAAGATGGAGGTCACTGTTGGAAATCAGGTACCAATGTGGGGCTTGCCCATTCTTTAAGGCTTTCTATACATTACAATCACCTTCTAATCAGACTTATAGTGTACATAGAACTGCACATCTAGGTATTTTAAATGAAGCAAACACAGCCTATCATCTAAAAGGTAATACAAGTTGCCTATAAATGTGAAGATGTGCCCCCTATCACAGAAGCAAGGAAGCTTTGAGGCACCAAGATTATTGACTGCAGGCCCTATAGTGCTAGGGGGTAGTATTAACAAGTGTATTACATGGAGTGGGAGTGGTAGGGCAGAAAATAGAAGAAAACTTGTTATTATGTGAAGTCACCCAAAATCCTAAAACACACAAGGAAAACTAATACTAAAAGAGACAAGTATAAGGGAAATCAACTCTAATAAGATGAAACACCACTGATAAAATAATTATTATTGCACTCTGAAAATGATTTAGTAAAAAGGTACTTTGAAGGTTCACATGAAAATAGTTAACATTTATTTTTAAACTAAGAAATGATAAAATATAGGCATAAATAAGAACAAATGTACAGACAAAAGAGCCAATTAGAAATTATGAAAATTACTGCTTGTAAATAATTCTTCTTGTATTAACAATTTCCAAGGATGCTGGACATACTTTACCTACTCCAGCAGCATTATATGCCACTTTCCTATTATTACAGATTCTCTTCTCTTCTGGAAACTTATGGAGTTATATTAGAACAGGATACAAGAACAGATAACTGAGTAGTTGATCTATAAATGGTGTCTGAACATAGTATTACAATGATTCCTAATGACTTAACACCATACTCATATGTTAGGAGTAATTTTAATACAATATTCAGACACCATTTATAAATCAGAGAAGATTCTCTATAGTAGATGGTGATTAACACAAAGCCTCACGACTGACCATTGTGCAGAGAATGAGAGAATGGAGAGTGTTTAGTCAGCCTTAAGTGGAACATCTGTATCACTCCATTTACCCCAAGTCTTGGGGAGAGGAAGACAAGAGATTGTAAGAACCAGAGGTGGTAGTAGCTGAAAGGAAACTATTTTCTGGACACATCAAGTGAGATACACACAGCATTCATAATAAATATGCAGATTTAAGCCTGACAAAATCCCAGCATAGGAGTATGAAGGTGGGCATGAGTTACTAGAAGTTATTGACAGTCTATAGCTTCTGGAAGAAGGAGAGTCTTTTTTTAAGGCTATGACCTCTCTGGTAGGTTGGCCATGCTCCAGAGCAGGCCCCACACTCAAGAGTATTATGACAGTAAAAATTGCACTTGGTGAGTTTTAAAAAGACACAGAGAACACAAAGTCCAAAGTTGTGAGAGAAGGGAGGTGGGGATAGATCTGGGAAGTGACAGGGGTTAATATGATAAAAAAATATATTGTGTGACATTTTCAAACAATTAATACAAATATTACCTAAAAGATAAATGGTAACCAAACATCTTTGGACTCATTGGATATGTGATACCAATTTATAAGACAGATGCCCAGTATCTGGACATATAAGGATATTATCCTCAAGTTTGCCCTTCCTTCTCTGTGCATCTTTCTCTATTACCCTCATCCCACATGCAAGCCACAACATCCTGTCCTCTGTTGAACTCTCAGCTTTTATGTGAATTACTTGCCAAGAAATGTGAGTTCCACTGGCCTCTCAAGTTCCTTCTCATTAACTCATTCCCACTCTTTCTAAGACCAGAGGATCTGGTACCTAGATAAACAGTACTACCATACACTGGATTCTTGTCAGAAAGGCAAATTCTTGGACAAATCTCAGACCACATGATCTAGAGTCTCAAAGGGTAACACGTGGAAATTTGTGTTCTCACAAACCCTTGGATGATTTTCATGTATTTCCATATTGGAAAACTGTTACTGTGGGCATGTGTGTATTCAGCAATTACAACCTACCAGGCACATGGTAGTGTATACCTTTTGTGTATGTTATAGCTATTGTTCTGAAATCCTCTAAGTCCACATGGGAGATTCAGGGGTTGTTACTGTGATAGACAAACAATCAGTAGGATATCAGCAAAGCAAAAAGAAAAAAAAAGAAAGAAAAAAGGAAATTAATCATTCTTTGAATGAGGATTCTGAAGCAGAAATGCAGAGATCATGAAGGGGGCAGATAAATGACTACTAAAGGCACTTGTCCAGAACTGAGTAACAAATGCAACAATTACAACCTGACTAGATCAACAAAAAAAAAAAATCATGCAAGACTGGGCATTCTTTCAGATAAATTTATGTCTCCTAAAGCCTGGGAGTAGAAAAGATTCAGTGTGATTACTTACTGGTGCCAAGAAATGTTAGGTTATACAAAGATGCCATCAAATTCTTCACAAACACTAGTTAATAAATTGGTCAGTGCAGAAGCTCTTATGAGTTTCTGCACTAGGGATGCAGAAATTAATCAACCATTGTCCTATCTCACCGACTGGTTGTGATCACATGAGGGCAAAAGACAAAGACACAAGCTTCAACAGTGAGCTCTCCAGGGGCAAGGGGTGTATTTTCTATCAGAAGGGGGTGAGGAAACTGTTGCAAGTAGAATGAGGAATGGCAGAGAAAGCCCAGGCATAGATAATTCAAGTTGTGAGTTGGTCAAGTAGAAGACCAGTGCATATGATGCTATGTGAGGAGGGAAGGGAAGAGTGATAGTCATGATGGTGGCTGTGTTAGAGCAAGAAATAAAGAAGAATAAGAGGAAAGTAGACATTGGTAGGGTAGAGATAGATTATGGCTCTGGGTTTTATTCTGTAAATGATGGGAAGGTCCTGAGTGTTTTGGAGTAGAAAGGTAATATATTTGTTTTGGGAACTGTGATTGAGCTGAAATAGAGTAGTCAGGCCAAGATGTCCATGTAGAAGCTGTTTAAAGAGTCCTGGAGAAAACTGTCACAGATCTGAGCTAAGTAGATTAGTCTCAGTTTGCCATGGGCCTTCCCAGGCCTTTAGAAGGAACTAAACTGGGTGGGACACAACATTGGACAAAGGCTGAAGACTGATAATCTCTGGCCTTGTAACTCTCATTTTGTGCTAATACACCCTGGTTTCTTTTCTCTTACTATTTTGTGCAAGTAAAGACTAACTTCATTTTTCCCTGGTTCAAGGACCTCTCTCTGGCCAGGTGAGAGGCTTGGAACTCATTAAATCTTAGTGAACCAGGGGGAAAAAAGAAAAAGAAAATTATTGACATAGATACAATGCAGAGATATGCACACACACTGATCAGGCCAGACCACCTATCTGATCAACTCTACCAGTGCTCATGCATACTTAGATAAATACATATAAAGCTACACACATATGTGTATACATACATATAGACAAACATATATACATTTGGTGGCTGGGACTAAGCCCCAAATGTCACTCAAATACATTTGGATGGATAAGGTAGAGCCCTGCCCCCAAGCTACCACTGTATTTCTTCTCTCTGGCCTTTTTATACCTGCTTAGACAAAAGTTCTTTAGAAAATTACCTCATAGATAAACTGTTAAACAAAGGGGCAGTTAAAGAAGGATGTTGATAGTCAGTACAAAGCAGTGTTTCATTCTGTAAGCTCATTATAATTTCAAAGCAACAGTTTCATCTGGCCTTGCTTTATCATAGTGTACACCTATGGCTTCATCCTTGGGCCTGACCTAGTATGAATGTTTTTCCTTGACCACAAATTCATCCCAAACCTGTTTCTCTTTTTAATGTAATTTATGAAAGTTCATAGTATTCCTTATTATGCAGCCTTTACTTACTATTCTGTGAGGATGAGGTGCATTTTATACTTGATTCTAACTTTATTATATCTTTCTGGCAAAACAACTAAAACTAACTCTTAAAACTTTCTTCCTAAAATTATTTGAATTAAATCAGGAATTATATAAAATTGTTAATTTATCTAAACACCATTAATTCTCAAACATTCATCCTTATATTGATCTGCAAGAAATCTGATCAAGAGAGTAGACTAATGCCCAAGCATCATTAAACTATGTAATACTGGCAGGAAAGGCATATCAGTAGCATGAAGCAATTTTGGAATGATATTCTCTGTAGGCCCTGCAATTCAGAGTTTACCTATTGCAGTGTGCAAAATGGTGGGGTATCTCCAGAAAACCTACACGCATATCTTTAGACTTTTCTACATGGCTTCTGACATCTCTTGAATAGAAAGCTGAACCAAGCATAGTTCCTTCCCCCAAAAAAACATAGCAAATACTGGGTATGCTATTACACATCTTTAACCCCAGCAATTAGGAGGCAGTGGTAAAGACAGAAGCAGGCAGATCTCTGTGAGTTCAAGGCCAACCTGGTCTACATGTTGAGCTCCAGGTAGAAACAAATACCAAATTCCAAAGCAAGTGCCTTACAGTTGCAAACTATATATTCATTTCATAAGGCTGCTATAATGAATTGACATATGCTTACCAGCTTCCCGTGTGGTAGATCTATCCTTATGCTTCTGAGAATCAGAAGCCAAAAATTGTTGACAAAATTGTATTCATTGTGGAAGGTCTTATGGATGATCACTATATTTGCTCTTTTCAGAGTCTAGAGGCCAACTTCTTCTTCTCATAGTGACACATCATTGCAATCTCGAGATCTATTACTACATTTTCCTCCCTGATACTAACAAAAACCCTCTCCCTATATCTCTAATAAAGACATATCATTATAGTTAGGAGAAATTTAGAAAATCTAATATGTTCTCCCATCTCCAGATTTTTAAATGAATCTCAAAGTCAATTTTGTCATATCAACCAGCCTTTTAATAGGTTTTGAAAATTGGAAAGAGAATGTCACTGGTAATTACTCTTCAACCTGTAATATAGTAGAAGGGTTGTTAATATTTCCTTAATAAGTGATGACAGTAGTTAGATCTTGAGTGTTTTTAAACTTTCTTTTATAGGTAATCCTTATTGTGAACTTGACCAGCATTAGAGTCACCCATAAAACATATGGATAGAGTGCCTATGTGAATGTTTACAGAAAGGTATAACTAAACAAGGAAAAGCCATGCGAAGTGTAAGCAACATCATCCTATGCACTGAGTAAAAGGGAAACAGAAAAGGAAAACTAGAAAGGAAAAAGGACCTGCAGTTAGTTCCCTTTGCTTCCAGACCAAGGATGAAATGTGACCAATTGCTTCATAACATGCCTGTTTTCAACATGAATATATTCTTCTGAATGGTAAGCCAAAATATACCATTCATTCATTGTCATTTGTCACATAGTTTGTCACAGAACTGATCAAGGTACAGAATATGTTAACATGTATTTTTTTATTTAACTCTTACAAGAATCTTAAAAGTGTCTGTCCTATTCGTAGTCTTCAGATATTAAAATAACCCAGCCTGGGGTACGTGTGTGTCACATTTTGGCAGAGCTCTTTCATGCAGAGATTTCTGTGTTCCAGACTATCCCTAGTTATGAACATCAGGCAGCATTGATGCAAACCTATGTGTTAATGTTGCATCCAACTCAATACTTCTTTATGGTTTTGAAAGTAGTTTTATTACTTTACAGAATGGTAAGATGCATGGACACTTAAACCCTTCAAACAATATTGGAAATACAGAGACCTTTAGAAGATCACCCAAGATCTCACTTTGGAAAGATAAATATAGTTAATGCTTACTTAACATCATTCAGGCTTCTCCCTGTGTATTCCACATTGTGGGCCCATCCTTACTATTTGTCCTGTGTACCTTCCCATTTTCAATATCCCTCAGAGTGAGCTTGATGGGTCAAAGAGTATGAATGCTGCCAAAAGGTCCTCAAGAAATAAACATATTTACCTTCTAACCAAAAGTCCAAGCTTTTAGCACCAACCTAGAATTCTTTGAGCCTTTGGCAATTTGAGAGGTAGATGGTGACATCTTTCCTTAACATTGCTTTGGTAAGTAATAGTTAACATCTTACTGTACATTTATTGGTCATTTTAAAATTTCTCTGTAAGAGTTATTAGCTCTGGCCCTTTGATATTTCTTTAAAGTTGAATAGATTTTGGGCTTTCTGCTTAATCCGCTTTGCAGGAACTATATGATTTAAGGTGTCCTCAAAACTTCACTCTTCCAGAAGCACCAGGGAGAACTGCCCTTCCACTTTCTAAGGCTGCCGTCATTCCTTGACTTGTAATCATGTCACTCCTATCCTTGCCTCCATTGTTACATGGCCTAATTCTGTGTTTATGAGTCTATGTCAAATCTTCTCCCTCCCTCTTATAAGGATACAAGAAACGGTATTGAGGCTCATCTCATGTCCCCATCTTAAGGTCCTTAACTAAAGTCACATCTGCAAAGATGCTTTTTCCACAGAAAGCAGAATTTTGAGGTTCCACATTGGGACCTAAGCAAGAATATTTATGATCACCATAAGTTTTACATAAGAACTATAACTCTTCTTTAAATACTTACTAACTTTTACATTAAAAAGATATGGAGGAGATGCTTGTGTTATGGTATAGGATCAAGGAGAAAATATTGGTGGAGTATTACACAGTATAGTAAATATCTCACCCACAGAGTTGAATTTATAAACCCAAAGCTTCATCTTCTGTTATAGTTTTGAGAGACAATATTTTCAATTATCTATGGAAATGATATACTATATATCATATACTGAACATAAGGCTGGTTTTATATTCATGCAGTATGAGTAAATTATGGGAATGAGCTCCATCTTGCATCCTTATCCTAAGATAACCTATCAGTGTTCATTTAATTTATAGGAAGCAGGCAGAATGCAAAGGTGAGATGGAAAGCTGAATTTTGAGCCAGCTCTACTCCTGTGCAATGGTTGTGAGCAATCAATAATTTCTTTGGGTCTCAGTATCTTGGTCTGTAAACTGGCTCACAGCTCTGCACTCAGATGAATTAAAGGTCAATTTGGTAAATGGATAATGAAAATTCCCATGATATCCTATAAAAATACCTGAGAGACCTTTTAATAATAGCTTCCTGCTTTACCACCATGTCTATTTCTCACAATTCTACTGTCTACTTCTTAGTGAAAAGGTCAATTTTGTGTGTCCATTATCTAACTTGCAGAACTGTGGGACTGGAATATTGCTTAGGGCTTATGCACAGTGGGTAGTGAAGGCTGGTCACCCTTGTAGGCAGCAGGAGCTGTAGTCTTTAAAAGCCTAGGTAGATTTGACACAGGGCTCAAGTCCTCAAGTCAAGGTTGGGTGTGTGAATGCAGGAACCAAGTATATATGTGCTCACATATCACCTTACCTTTGGCAGCAGACCTAGGGCCTATAACTCAGAGGGTCTGTTCACACCAAACCAAAACTTCTACATAAATGAGGTAGGGAACTTAACACTGATGATGCCCCTCCAGTAAATACTGTGGCCATGTCTGCTTTGCAGCCCAAGCTTTCCTTGAAATCAACCCTGGGACTGCAATTAATGTCTGTAAAAATCTTTCACAATTCTACTTCCCAAGAAAGGCAGGGGTGACAGAGAATTAAGAAAGGCTAAATTCCTTGGGAAGCTGAGTGAGCTATTATTGGAATATTTTTTGGAACAACTGATCATTTAAAAAGAACAGAAAGAGGAATGACCTACTCAGCACTATATGGAATCCTTGGGAAGAGAAATGCAGCCAGAGTGCCAAGCCCTTTTGTCTTCTGTCCCTCCAAGGCAACCCTGTGGCAAATATGCATGCCTTTCTTCACTGGGACAGGTCAATTAGGTTTTTCAGCATCATGTGCTGGATAGAACTCTAGAAGAAAAGCTTGGTGCCAGTTCCTTTGCTTTTCCAAACACAAGTGACCCATAGACAAGGAACAGATGAACAAAGACAAAGCAGGTCCATGAAGGCACTGGACAGGCTATGATGTGATGAGTCTTACCCAAGAAGAAGGGCTTATGGATCCTTCATGCCAACAGCCTAATTTGTGTGAATGCTTTGTATACTATACCCAGGAAATGACAGCCAGGAAAAGGTGTACAAGTATTTTTCAAACTTGTTACCAGTGTGACCCCTCTCCTCAACAATTCCCTGTCACTGAGTGCTTCCTACCTGCTAAGGCAATCGATGCTGTGCTGATTCTCACAAATGCCTGTGGAACAGCCAATAGAATGAATTACTTCTCCCAAATAAGAGGAGCAGAGCATGGAAAGAGAAGTCATCTACCAGATCCTCCTGCCTATGTGAGGTAAACCTGGCTTTCACTCTCCAAGAATACCAGTCATATTTAGCTTTTTGTTGTTGTTATTGTTGTGGATTTTGCTTTTTCAAAATAAGGTCTCTCTGTGTAACCCTGGATGTTTTGGAACTTGCTTCATAGACCAGGCTACCCTAGAACTCACAGATATCTACCTGCCTCTCCCTCCCATATGCTGGGATTAAAACCATGTGCCACCACATTCTGCTTGCCAGTCATATTTAAAAACAGAGGGCATAGGAAGAGTTGTTCTTTTTCCAGAGGGCCTAATTTGGATTTAGTGATAAGAGCTGCAAATTATTGAATATTACTCTCTGTCAAGCGTCTCTCCATTACATCCTCACCATATCTTTGGGAGTACAGCATCATTATCTTCATTTGTAGACTCAAGAAACTTATTCCTGGAAGTTATGCCAGTTTATTGAGCTAATAAAAGCACAACTGAGATTTCATATACTAGGTCAGTAGTTCATAAACTTATTGTTTCAGAATCTGTATGCTTTTAAAACTCATTGAGGATAAGTCCACAGAGAGCAGAGGAGTGGTTGCCAAGGGCTGGGGGAGGGTGGGAAGGCGTGGACACCTAACAGGCATGGGCTTTCCTCTGGAAGCTGGAGAGGGGTGACAGCTGCAGCACACTGGAGATGTGTTCGGTGATACTTATTATACACTTAAAAATGACAAGTTTCAAGTCATACAAATTTTATCTCAATAAAACCAGAATACACTGAACTAAAGCAACAACAGTTTACTGAGGCCTCCAAGGTGCTTTGGTTTATGAGGATTATAGCTATCCATGTTCCCAATATTAGGAAAAAACTAAAATGTTTATTTCTTATTTATTTTTAAATTAAAACATGAAAAGCAGTACAAGAAAATATAAATGTTTGTATGAAAATAGCTATATTTTCCAAAACAAAACTTGTGCTGAGAAGAGAAACATCCTTTTACATTTTTGCAAACGTCTCTGATGTCTGGCTTGAGAGGACACAGCTGGACTCTCACGTCTCTATTTGGTTGTTGCTTTGGCTGTTTATGAAGAAAACCCAGGCTCAGGCAGATCTGCAGTAGAAAAAGGAAAGAGAACTTAATGTGCTTTTGAGATCAGTTGAGACATTCTTTATGGACAGGACACCAAAGCCTGACCAGTGGTTGTTTCTCCCAGAATAAATGCAGTGTGGAACATGAAGCATATCTGGGACCCCTCCTTGCTCAGCTCCATTGAGCCCCACTGGACTTTTCTGTTTTATTAAATGTGTATTCTACCAATTTGTGGTTTGCTAGCAATGTTCACTGGTCACTTGGAATGTTCATTGTTCACATCAGTGCCCTGACTAATGCACAGTGCCCATATTTTGATATGTTTCCCTCTATAGTATCAAAAAAAACCACACTGATTCACATTGCTATCTCCCTCATTGGAAGAATCCCTTAACTGTTGCAAAGCTGTCATGATCACAGTGGTGGATATTTGCTTTTCAAAATTTAATCTTTGCTTAAATGCTCAAATTTTATCATTGGCAAAAATAAATACAGTTGTTTTCCTTGGAGTGACAGCCTTACTCAGTTCATCTGCAAGAAAATGTCTGCCAAATATCCAAGTCTGAATAACATTAGTCATTCTTTCAAGTAAATATGACAATCTATGAGAACTCAGCCAGTTCAGCTGAAAACTCTGAACACCAGTACTTTGCCTCGAGACAACCAATGTACTTTGTTTCTACAAAAGATGTGCTTTAGCATATTTCTCATTTTGTCTCAGAGAATTTAAAACAAACTGGGGACTCAAGGGTCAATCAAGGCCCTCTAAATCAACAAGATTGACACACATATAACTCACAGAAACTGAGGCAGCATGCACAGGGCCTGAACAGGTCTTCACCAGATGTGGTCCTAGAGCTAAAAGGAGAAGTCAACACAGGCTTCCACCCCTAATTCACAAGCTATCTCCAATTGATAGCTACTTACCAGTGAGAATTTAATCATATCCAAGGGAGTCTCACTGGGGAGACAAACTACTTTTAAGGGTAGAACACATGCCAGTAAATCTGTCACTCCAAGGAAAACAAGTGTATTTATTTTTGCCAATGATAAAATTTGAGCATTTAAGCAAAGATTAAATTTTGAAAAGCAAATATCCACCACTGTGATCATGACAGCTTTGCAATAGTTAAGGGATTCTTCCAGTGAGAGAGATAGCACTGTGAATATAGATGGCCAACAGAAAATTAATTTTTCTTTCATTTTATTTATTTATTTTTTATTGGTTATTTTATTTACATTTCAGATGCCATCCCCTTTCCCCATTCCCCTCCCTAGAAAACCCCTATCCCATGCCCCCTTCTCCTTTTTGCTTTTATACATTTTTTAATGTTAATCAAAGGCTTTATAAGTTTGGTAATGCTCAATATCAAGATGCCCATACAATCAGAAGTGTAACCCAATACCCAACCTAGATATATCAACTATCTTTGACTGGTGGAGACACTCGAACATCCACCTCCATGTTTGTCTCTCTCTCTCTCTCTCTCTCTCTCTCTCTCTCTCTCTCTCTCTCTCTCTCTCTCTCTTTCTCTCTCTTGTCACCTAGCTCCTCCTCTCCTTCTCCTCCTCTCCTTACTCTTCCTCTTCCTCTCCTTACTCCTCCCACGTTAGCTCCTCCTACATATCGCTCTTCCTGTTAAAATAAAACCTTTCTCTCAAAATACAATTAGAGCATAACTGTACCAATTTGTACCAGTGAGGTACAAGATAGTCCTAATACCCAGTCCATCATTTTGTTGACTAACCAGAACCTCTGTCATCTCTCCTAACTAAAACACTTAGTTTTGAACCTGGCTTTTTCCTTGGCTTTAGGATGAATGTCAGCTGAGAACCATCTACTCAAACTTTTCTCTCAAAGTAAATAGCCAGGATTGGCTATGAGACTATGAGTTTTCAACCCTGTCAGAAATCAAGAATGACTGAGTTAACTGAGATTATGGGAAGCACAAAGCATAGTTTCTAAAAACATAGCCAATTTATAGAGACTGATGAACACCTGGACAGTCCCTATACTACAGAATGTTGGAGCATCAAATCTTTAGCCTTCTGGCCCAGGATCATCTGACAGACCTAGTAATGCAGAATTATTAAGGGCTGATTCCTCTGTCTTGGCAAATATAATCAGTAGACTATTCCATAAGTGTGTCCTTTTCTGGACAGTAATTTGTCTGTAGATGAAAAGAGATAATTCTTGCCTAGTGGCTGTCTCACCACAACTGAAGTAACTCCAAAAATGCTCAATTTCTTCTTAGAATCCAAGACAGGAAGCTGTCAGGAGCAGACAGGTCTCTAATCAAAATGAACATTAAAACAGAAATGTTTATAATGTCAACCTGTGGACTTCTGATGTTTTGAAAATCAACTATCCATGTAAGGCAATCTGGACTGTTGTCTGTTAACTCCTCTCAGCTATTTCTAAATAAAATATAGAAAACATCCTAACAATAAACTCAGAGCCATGAATTTGCTATAGGCCCTTAACTCACAGGCTAACCATATCAAATCAGTTAGAAAAGTTAAAGGACTGGATCTAAGCCTTGTATTTCTAAATGTGTTATATAGGCACAATGCCTATGAGAATAACAATGTTAATCTCACTTTTATATCAATAAGAAGCTCATACCAATGAAAACCTTAAATTTGAAATCAAAGTAAATTTTGTATCATTTAATAAATTATAACTTCATCTTAATAACAATTATATATATTTCTACCAATAGGTTATGGCTATGCAATAAATCCTAGCTAAACCTCCCTGTTCCAACAAAACCACTACTTTTCCCTAGAAAGACAGCCCAATATTAACCACCTCAGTCTCCAATCCCAGGGAATAGGGGTGCCGACTCTTCATTAACTTCTTCAAGCTGATTACAGGCATTGAGATATTAGAAGAGGGGCAGGGGGAAGAGTAAATTGATAAGCCTATGACACTGTGTCTTCACTGCATCCAGCTGGAATTCCAGGATATCAGAGGTTCGAGCAGGTCTGCTCAGCTTGCTTGATGAGTAGATACACCAAGGCTGTGTATTCCGCAATATACAATTCTCAAAACAAATTTTAGTATCAAGATAAATTTTTGTTTGAATTCTGGAATCTAGTCTTCTGGTGGCCTGCCTCTGTCATGTCTAATCCATATAATTCTAGGAGTTTCTATGAGGGTGTGCTCCCACCATCTTCCCATTTCCACCTCCCTGCTCTTGAGATTCACCAACACTAGGGAATCCAAATTTTCAGGCACCAAGGCCGTGGACTTTCACTGATGCCTAGCAAGGCTACCCTCAACTACAGGTTGAGCCAGGAGTCCCTCCCTTTGTGTTCTTGGGCTGGAGATTTTAGAATGGCTACTCCAGCTTGTTTCTCAGGACCATTTGCTTGAAAAATTGTTTTCCAGCCTTTTACTCTAAGGTAAAGTCTGTCTTTGTCACTGAGGTGAGTTTCCTGTATGCAGCAAAATGCTGGGTCCTGTTTAAGTATCCAGTCTGTTAACCTATGTCTTTTAATTGGGGAATTGAGTCCATTGATGTTAAGAGATATTAAGGAACAGTGATGGTTGTTTCCTGTTATTTTTGTTATTAGAGGTAGAATTATCTTTGTGTGGCTATCTTCTTTTGGATTTGTTGGAAGAGGATTACTTTCTTGCTCTTTCTGGGATATAATTTCCTTCCTTGTATTGGAGCTTTCCTGCTGTTATCCTTTGTAATGCTGGGTTTGTGGAAAGATATTGTGTAGATTTGATTTTGTCGTGGAATATCTTTCTTTCTTCATCTATGGTAATTGAGACTTTTACTGGGTATAGTAGCCTGAGCTGGCATTTGTGTTCTCTTAGGGTGTGTATGACATCTGTCAAGCATCTTCTAGCTTTTATAGTATCTGGTGAGAAGTCTGGTGTAATTCTGATAGGTCTGCCTTTATATGTTACTTGGCCTTTTTTCCTTACTGCATTTAATATTCTTTTTTGTTTTGTGCACTTGGTGTTTTGATTATTATGTGACAGGAGGTATTTCTTTTCTGGTCTAGTCTATTTGGTGTTCTGTAGGCTTCTTGTATGTTTATGGGCATCTCGTTCTTTAGATTTAAGTTAGTTTTCGTCTATAATTTTGTTGAAGATATTTATTGGCCCTTTAAATTGGGAATCTTCACTCTAATCTATACCTATTATCCTTAGGTTTGGTCTTCTCATTGTGTCCTGGATTTCCTGGATGGTTTGTGTTAAGAACTTTTTGCGTTTTTGCATTTCTTTGACAGTTGTGTCAATATTTTCTATGGTATCTTCTGCATCCGAGATTCTCTCTTCTATCTCTTGTATTCTGTTGGTGATGCTTGCATCTATAACTCCTGATTTCTTTCCTAGGTTTTCTATCTCCAGGGTAGTCTCCCTTTGTGATTTCTTTATTGTTTCTACTTTCATTTTTATGTCCTGGGTGGTTTTGTTCAATTCCTTCACCTGTTTGGTTGTGTTCTCTTGTAATTCTTTAAGGGATTTTTGTGTTTCCTCTTTAAGGGTTTCAACCTGTTTACCTGTATTCTCTTCAAATTCTTTGAGAGTGTTATTTATGTCCTTCTTAAGGTCTTCTATCATCATCATTAGAAGTGATTTTAAATCTGAATCTTGCTTTCCTAGTGATATGGGGAATTCAGGACATTCTTGTGTGGGAGAACTAGGTTCTAGTGATGCCAAGTACCCTGGGTTGCTGATGCTTATGTTCTTGTGCTTGCCTTTCACCATCTGGATCTCCTTAGTGCTACCTGCCCTGTCTCTGACTGGAGCCTGTCTTTCCTATTATCTTGGTTGTATCAGAACTGTGTGGGGTGGGTGTTACTACTGGGGTTAGAGCTCGGGGCCAAGATCTGCTCAATGCTCAGACACAGACAGGAAGGAACCAGTGCTCTGGGCCAGGAGTGACTTCCTGGGTCCTAGTGAGTACCAGTTATTCCCTGTTTGGGGCAGGCATTGCTGTCTGCTTACCTAAGATACTGCCCTGTTTAGAGCTCCTGGGAGCTCCATTGTTCTGTGAGATTGGGGGCCAGAAAATTAATTCAATGGCATCTTTGGAGGTTCTTTGTCTCATAATGTCCTGTTAGGGATTTAAAAAAATTTTTCTCTTGTTTTTTATTTTATTTATATTTTATATTCGTTTAATTTTATCTCTATTTGTCTACAAGTCCTTTGCATACATGTTATTGTTTCCAGTTTACTATTTTTATCTAACTCACGAGTGTGTGAATGAGTGGGCCTTCATATGTATATCTGTTTCTTTGCCTTTTCTTTGGCTTTTTTCCTTCTGCTTGTTTGTTTTGTCCTATTCTGATGTCTTAGTTTCATTTTATCTTGCTATATTTTATTATTATGTCTTAGAAGCCTATTTGTTTTCTAGTTAGAGACAAAAAGGGTATCAGGATGGGAGTGGAGATGGGCAGGAACTGGAAAGAGTAGAGGGAGGGGAAACTACAATTAGGAATAGTATATGAGAAAAAACATTTTCAATAGAATGGAAAAAGAAAATTTTTTCACTGCTTTGCTAAAAGCATTCTTAGATGAACCTGTCTTTTCTTATGTTTAACTGAAAATGTGCAGTAATGAACAATCCTGTGGCAACTACTGCAGCTGGTGACACTGTTCTGATTCCAATGGTACCCATTGAAAATGTCACAGTGGAGAAAGCACAGAACGTTGGGAACACAAGCTTGACCATGTGGGTCACTTAAGAGACTTGGGGGACTTCCTGTGACCCCCCCCCAATGTATTTCACTCCCAGAAGCATTGCACATGAGTCCACACCACATGTCCTTCTACTCCTTAACTAGGAACTTTGATGGCTGTCCACCAACTGCAGAATCATGCCTAACCTTGGCTACTATTGCTAGCCCAGGCCATGGGGCTTCATCTAGATGGGCACCTCACTAGGTCTCATGCCTGTTCCTGCTTCCTTTCCTCACCATAGCAATGATCCATGAAGGAGATTATCCTCCATGGTCCAGGCTCCTACTACTCAGGTAAGCTTTGCTGGTAATTAAATACAAAGGCTTTTACTTCCCATTGAGCCTCCAGAGCTGAAGCTAAGAGCCTCATCTTGAGCACTCAGAAGGCTGCATGCCACTTAGTAAGAGTGTTTCCTGCTCTCTACTCTGGTAGCTCTTCAGGAATGACTACCAAGACTACCTTCTTCACCTCCCAATAGTACAGCTCATCTTAAGATAGGGGCCATGTTTAGTAAATTGTTCTGGGTTACAAGGATTCAGCTGCTGTGCTCAGAATGTAAAACTCAACAATGTTATATGGAGGGTTCGAAAGATAGCTTAGTCATTAACGTGCTTGCCTCACACACTTGCAGATGTGAGTCTGATCCCCAGAGCATGTACTTGTAATCACAATGCTGAGAGACAGAGAAGGGTAAAGCTCTGAGGTTCATTATTCATCCATCTAGCAAATTTACTGCACTCCAGGACATGAAGCATCCCCATCCCATGACATGAGAGGGAGCCCACACCTGACGCTGTTTAATGATACTCTGCTATACATGCAGACAGGAGTTTAGCATCACCCAGTAACTGATAGAAACAGCTCCACAGCCAAACATTAGGTGGAGCTTGGGAATCCTGTGGAAAATGGGGAGAAAGGATAATAGGAGCTAGAAGGTCAAGCAAGACTGCCACAAGAAAACACTCAGAATCAACTAACCTGGGCCTATAGGGGCTCACGGAGACTGTACTATCAACCAAGAAGCATGCATAGAATTGACTTAGGCCCTCTACACATATATAACAGTTGTGCAGCTTGGTCTTCATGTGGGACTCCTAACAGCAGGAGCAGGGGCTATCTCTGACTCCATTGCCTGCCTTTGAAATTCTTTCTGCCTACTGGACTGCCTCATTTAGCCTCAGTAGAAAACAAATGCCCCTAGTCTTACTGCAACTTGATATGCCAAGGCTGGTTGATATCTGTGGGAAGCCTCCTCTTTTTCTGAAGAGAAATGGAGGAGGGGTGGATAGGGGGATGGGTCATGGGAGGAAGGACTGGAAGGGAAAGAGGATGGAGAAACCACTGTTTGAATATAAAGTAAACCAATTAATCAATAATTAAATTGAAAAAGATAAGGTGTGGGGTGGGTAGATTGCTCAGTGGTTATAGTCTTTTCCTGGCAAACCTGAGGATTAGAGATTGTGTCCCCAGAACTTGTGTAAATGCCAGCTTGGTATAACAATCCAGGTAGAGATAGGGGTTTCCCTGTTATGTGGCTGCAGCTTTGTGTAGCTATGTCTACTCAGAGACCATGGGCATATTGTATTTGAGTCTCCCTGGAATAGCACATCAATGTATTCAGGCATGCTTCTAAGATTGGCCTTTCTACAGGGGTGGTGAAGTGGGAGAGCACTCAAAGTGTTAATGTTTCCCTTCTCTCCAGATGATGTTCTGCAAAATTCCTGCAGAAGGCTGGATGCAACACACACAAACACACACACACACGAGAGAGAGAGAGAGAGAGAGAGAGACAGAGAGAGAGAGAGAAACTATGAGAATTCCAGGTGTCATTTTACTGCTGGGATGTGATCAGAGAAGTACATTGTTTCATCATCACATAAACATGCTAGAATGAACTTACAAAGCCCCACAGCTAGGAATGTATGCCACATGAAAGACCCTAAAGACTAGATTCTCCTCTCCCAGTTTCCTTCAGTAGCTTCCAAGTCAAACAAGGCCATAGATCGCCCCACTCTCTGCCTCCAAGGTACCCAGCCCAGCCTCAACTGAAAGCCTTTATCTCATTTAGGGCTCATCTTGGAAGCTCACAGAATCACAATTGATGCCTGCAGAGATGCACTTGTTTATTTCAAAGGCCAATTTAATTTTGATGCCTTTGGCCTCAATAGTTTCCTGATTTCCAGGAATTGCTCTCAATTTAACTGGTGCCAGCTCCTAGCATTGTCCAGCAGCCCTTTGCCCACCTGCTGTGCTGCAGCTTCAGTCTTCTTGATGATTTTGTCACTTGTAAGGGTGGACAGAAGAAAAAAGACGGGGGCGCTTCTGCAGGGGAGCACGACAGACTTGGAAGAGATCTTGGACAGTACAAAGGGACTAAACAAAAGGCTAAAAACTATATAGGGCTAGATATAGAGGTAGGCAAGGATACTTGATGTTTCAGTGTGAGTGTCAGGATGGGTAGGCATCTAAGCAAACAATAGCTTGGGCTATATTAACAGACCTATTTAGGACAAGGGAGGTGAGTCCACTGCCCCTCCTGTAGCTACCTTAGTGTGTGAGGCATGCCTCTGGAGCAACATTGTCTGCCACAGACTTTTGACTTGACCACAACTATCTGTGTAGCTTCGAGCAAATTCACCTTTCTGGGATTCAATGGCCTTTTGCAATTTTTTTCAATGGAGTGTAGAAATGTCAGACACTAAGACAAGCAAGTGTTGGGATTCAATGAGACTGAAGGTGTCATGAGATTCCAAGTATCAGGTGTTTGGCACAGGTATCAAATACTTGAAGTATATAATTTGACTCTGCTGTAACCAACACACTAACCAGACTCTTGGTTACTTTGGAGCCCCATTTCCTAAAGGGCCTTAGCAGACTAGATGTGGGAAGTCTAGGGTAGTGTTGCAAAGATTGGGAGTACTGGAAACACTTGATCCAGTTAGCAGGTCTCCTGGAGAAGCTTACACTTATGGCTAGTGTAGAGATTAGAAGTGACCAGGATGCTAGTGCTGATGCTGCTGAGGAATAAAGATCTGACACGAAACATCAGTTGCTTGAGAAGGGAGAGGATTAAAATTACAGCTGTTTTTGGTTTCAAAGAGGCTGGTATCATGTTATAGATTGGATGCCAAATTATCTTGGGCTTTCTTTAGCCTCCTTAATAGCCATTCATTATCCACCTTGGTATGTGACCTATTGTAAATATTAAGGAAATCCTTTGGGATTTACAAACAGACCCTTAATTTCTACCAACACAAAGGCTAAGAATGTCATCAGTTAATATCTAAGGCCTAGGACAGAGCTTTCCCCCTCTCTGTTGTAATACCTGATATATGCCTACCCTAATGTAATATATATATATATATATATATATATATATATATATATATGCCCTAATACCTAATGTACCAAAAAAAACATAACTGAAAACTATCTTCTTTTATGACTTCAATTATTCTGTTATTATAAAAACTTCATGAAATTATCATATCGGAACATGGTATTTGGAGCAACCTAAATCTGTGTTGTGCTATTGGCACCAGAGTAAGTTCTGATTCCTTTAGAGACAAGAGACAGATTTTTGTTTTGTTTTGTTTTGTTTTGTTTTGTTCTGTTTTGACACATACTGGGAGAGATTGTGTGGCCTTGCTAATCACTGGATTTCAGTCTTCCACCATTGTGACAATGCATAGCTGTTGCTTGAAGCCATGTAGTTGTGGTAACTTGCTATGGCCCCCACAAGACACTCACACAGTAGAGCATTAGGGTCCAAGTTGTTGAGCCTGGGAACTATCTAAATGCTAGAACCCAAAGATCTGTGGTGATTAGACAGAGCCTTGGTTCATGGAGCCCTTTTGCCTTTCATTTGATGCTGAGTCTGGAATAGCAAGACTGTTTATCTCCCAGTCAGGCCTGCTAAATGCCTGTAAGAAACAGGCTTTATGTGTAACCATCTTGGAAGGTGAAATTGTAAATGTGAAGTCTGTGGATCAAAAGTAACTAGATTAAACAAAACAAGCCTGCCTGGCAACAGAGCTGTCGCAAAGGCACCTCAGGTAGAAGGTGATCGAATTCACCTGCCTAACTTGCTCCATCCCTTTCTTGCTGATTCAGATCAGATTTGGAGGTATTTGGTGATCAAAGAAAGCTAGTTTATCAGAGTTTTGACTAGGAACTTTCTGTCATTCCCATCAAGGATGGCCCAGTGTTTGCTGGGAGATGGCTAAACATGTCTAGGAAAGAAGCATTACAGTCATTACATAGCCATTTCCAGTCTCCAGTAGCATAATTCACTCCAGCCAGGAAACAGCCCATTATCAAGCCTGAAATATTTTTCCTGGACTCCTTGGCCAGGTTGGGCTGAGGACTGGGGTCTGTTAAAAAGCCAATGAGGCTGCTATCTATGAACGTGTCTGACTTTGGCTTCTTGGAGTTCCCCCACTGTCTCCATAATCTGCCACTTCCCCCTTCTTCAGAGAGGGTAGCAAGCCATCTGTTAGGTGTGAGGATCAGAGTTGGCCCATGTTTGCCTATGGTGACACTGTGAGTCAGAATGCTTTACACAGGGTAGTCCTCAAATGGGAGGGAAGGCTGCTGAAGCGGGGGAAGGGAAGTGAAACTGCCTCCTTAGATCTTCATTTGGAACAGTATTACTCTCTCCAGAGAGTCGGCAATGCTGGGAGGTTTGATCTATGTGCAGAAGTTTTAATCCCCGGCCACTTCCCAGAAAGTTCTTGGTGACAATGGTTCCAGTGAGACCCAGTCTCTCCACAAGGTATAGCCCAGGTAGTCAGCAAACTATAGCAGAGACTGGTCTTTATAAAGAGTGCTCACTACCTCTTTTCAGAGACATGTTAAAACTTTGATGCTCAGAAGCAGCTGTACTCCAAAGCCTTCAGAAACTCTGCATCATTGCATAGCCATTCCAAGTCCTCAGAAGGAGAAAATGACCAGGGTTGTGAATGGCACTGGAATAGATGGGTACATTTGGCCTCAAATCCCATGCTAATTCTGGGCTAGTGGGGTAGAGGCAGAAATGGCACAGTATACAGAGTGAGGCCACTATGGCAAGTTTCTGGTTTTTTGTGTCTACCACTGCTTCATCTAGAGTGAAGCTCAAAGTCTTGGAGTTTTTACTGCTGGGACAAAATGCTATGGCCAAGACAAACTTGCAGAGAAAAGGTTTTATTTCAGATTATAGTTCCACATTACAGCTCATCAATCAGAGTTGTGCAGGAAGTCAAACACAGCAGGAACTTGGAGGCAGGAACTGAAGCAGAGAGCATGGAAGGATAATGTTTAGTAGCTTTTTTCTATAGTCTGGTGTTTTATACCATCCAGGATCATCTTTCTAGAAGGGGCACTGTTGTCTGTAGGGGTGGATGGGCCACATTACATTCCTCTACAGGTATCTTCTCATTTGAGCTTCCCTCTTCCCACATGACTCTAGCTGTATTGTGTTGGCATACAATTATCCAGGACACCCAGATAAAGGTCATGTCTTCAAGCAGTTTACCAGTTCCTTTGGTTCCTTGAAGTGTCTTCACTAACCCAAGGATGAAAGGAGAAAGAAGCCAAAGTATCTTTCTCAATTTGCAGGTCAGCTGCTTGGGGTTCTTGGATGATTCAGGCCTTCAGTGTGCTAGTTCTCAGGAATCCTGATGAATAGGCTGCCTTGTAAATGTACAGCTTTCTACCTTGTGTGGGGTTACACTTTTCTGGAGTCTCTAAATGTCTTTGTCACACACTAAGACCCTGGGTTCAAAATGAGCTCCTAAAGAAGCCTTTGTCTATTGAATTGAGATTTTTGTCACTGGAAGTAGTAAACTTGCATCCTTTCACTGTTATCAAAGTGAAGGCAGCAGGATGGGGCCTCAGTAGCTAATCAGGGAGCTAATCAGGGAGTCAACAAGGGAGTACAGTGTGCAGGTGACACAGCAAAGAAGTAGCTCAAGACTCAGGAAGAAGGCAGTCATGAAGAACAGGTTCAGAGAAGATCTCACTACTCCCTACACCCCAAGGAAACAGAGGAGCCCAAATGTACAGCTTTCCACATCAACCTCTAGGACAAGATTCCCTGTGGCACAAAGCATTTGGAAAGCATCACAGTTTCTAATGAGACATGGGACACAAGGAGGCAAGCTCATGGTAGAGCTGGCTTTGGAACCTAGCCCTTCTCTCTATTATTGGTGGTCCCTATAAATGACATATGAGTAGCAGCTGTTCAGGGAACATACTTGGGTGTACATGGGGTGGGGAAGAGCCAGAAACAGACCAGGGATCTGGAACACGTAGTTACACAAGAAGGTTCCTATTTCCTGTGTGTGGTGGTTGCTGCCATATTCCCTCATCTTGCCTGTCCATTGTCATAGCCAAACACCTCCAAAGAATCAGAATGATCAGAAAGGAACAGACAGAACAAGAAAGATCCGGAGAGATGTTGACTTTAAGGAGTTATGTTATCCAGTTTAGAGAGTTACAAGTTTGAAGAACATAGGGCAGGCTGGAAACTGAGTTGAGGGTTAATGCTGCAGCTTTTGATTGAGAGGCTGGAAAGCCCAACAGAGTTTTCTGTTAACTCCCATGGGCAGAATTTTTACTTATTTGGAGATTCTTAGTCTTACCTAAAGCCTTCAACTGTCAGAGAGAGAGAGAGAGAGAGAGAGAGAGAGAGAGAGAGAGAGAGAGAGAGACTGTCTGATTTTGTCTTTGGCTAAGAAAAAAGGAGTTATTTGCTGTGCATGTGGGCTGAGGAGCAGAAGATTACATAATGGAGGTGTGGCCTCATGGTACACGGGGCTTGACAATGGAAAGGGAAAAAGAGAGGAAGCAGATGCTTACAACTCAAAAGTGGGCCTTTTGGACCTTCTCAGTGTTAACCAGGTAACCAGGTGTCGATGCTTACAATCCCAGTGTTTGAAAGGTGGAGGTAGGAAGATCAGGAGTGTAAGATCACCATCAGCTATATAAAGAATAGGTGGCCAGCCTGAGCTACATGATACCCTGTCTCAAAAACAAAAAGTTCCCAGTGAAGAGCCTAAATTGTACATTGACAAGCTATCAACGAATAAAGCATCTTTCTAGAAGCCAGTTATGCCCACAGATGGCTGATAGACTGCATACTTAGATTCAAGAATTTGTGTGGTACCATTTAGTGGTCCTGAAGGTATGAGGCTTGTCTGTTGGAGCCCCTTCATGTGGTTCTTAATCAAAGACCACAAAAGAAACAGAAAGAGCTGCTGGGCAGTGGCCTGCCTGTAAGAGGAGTAGAGGTATCCTATGTCAGAGTCTGGCAGCTCTGTGGCTCTAAAACCATAGATACCCTCGGCTCAGAGGCCAGCTACATAAGCATTGATTCTTATGGAAGCAATATCTACATTGAGTCTGGGCCTAGGTGCCTAGGATTTCACTGAACTATCCTTTCTTCCCTGGAGACACTCCCTTGCTACTTCTTTATTCTCTAACCAGTCCCTAGAGCCCACAACCTTGGATTACAGCCCATAGCTGACCTTGTATCCAGAGCAGGGAACAGTGTCTAGCAGCTGCACAGCTTACAAGAGCATGCCAAGGCCATGCCAAGGCCATTTTGGCTCAGCCTCCTGAGCCAAGTGATCCAGGTTTAAGCAATCCTCTTCTTCAGCCCCTCCCTATCATCTGGTCCAAGCCAAGACACCTCTTTGGAAGTGTTTGGTTTTTGTGTGTCCCTTGGCAGTAGCTCTAAGTAGCTTCCATAGAAGCTACTCATTCCCCCTTGCACCTGCTCCTGAGAATGTACATTCCCACTGTCCCTTCCACAAAGCCTTTGTCTCCACACTGGCTCATCTACATGGGATTTTGTGATCGAAAATACATACTTAGCACCTGGCAGCATATCTGTGTCATGAAGTCAAATAGACTGGTGGGGTTCCTCTTCTGTTATAACGAATGAGAAGAAAGTCAGGAAGTTGGAAAGGGCCTTTATCCATGCAGTCTTTTGCTTGTATATTATTAATAATTGTAGTCAGGTGCTAATGGGGCCCTCAGTTCATGAAAGAATAGGATAAGCCTTAGAAAGGATGGAAATACTGTCTTAGTATAGTGGTAGAGATGAACTGGGAATCCAGAGCCCTGAATTCCTAACTACTCTGAGACATACCAACTCCCTTTAGACACGAAATCTAACTGCAGCAAGGACTGGACCACCTCCCTGCTCTAAACACACAGCTAGCAGATAAGGAACATCCCTGCTAGAAGCCCCACCCTGAGCCTTCTGACCACCCTCATTTTGGATAGCTGTTTGAATGTATTTTGCCAAAGATTGGGTAACTCCAAGAGAGACAGAGTTAAAAGGACAGGAATACTGCATTCATAAGCCTCTTATAGTGCTACAGCTACCAGCTCTGCCTCTAGTAGCTCCTCCACAGGCCTGTAGTTGTACTGCAGGGCTGACAAGAACCAGACATCTTTTGTTAGATATCTGAACCCATTTCTCATGCCCTTCTGCATACCCCATCATCTCAGTACCTCATGTACTCTGAGTAAGACCAGGACTGCCTTCCCCCTTATATTCTAGAGCATCTTTTACTGTTCCACAGTGTCATTCTCACAGGCTTCCTTCCTGTACCTCTCACCCATGCCAATACCATATTTCCACTGTCTTCAATACCCTTCCCTGAGTGCTGCTCCAATCACAGCAGCACTTCTGCTGCTGCTGCTGCTGCTGGATATTTTCAGTGCCCCTGGAGTGTGTGTGTGTGTGTGTGTGGGTGCCACATTCTCCACCACACCTGGGCCACACCTTCATTCTGTACCTTTATCACGTCCTTATACTTTTATATTGTCATAGGGTAATTGTGGTTTAGAAATTTGAAAACCACTGCAAAAGGCAGAATATGTCTACCCTTAAAGGCTGGTGCCTGTTCTAGAACAGTTGGCAAATATACCCAAGTCAATGTGCCCTTGCTTGGGACCAATCAAGTGCCCTGTAAAACCATGATAGAAGGACCCTCTGTAATTGCAGAACCACAGTCAGAGGGAATGTACATGTGGCAGGACAGTAGGCCATGGAGAAATTCATAATGGTTAACATACAAAAAAAGGCCAATTAGCTGAAAGACAACAAAAGACAACAAACCCCATCCTACCAGTATATAAGTATATAAGGAACTGAGCATACACAAAAAAGCTCACAATCTCAAAATTCAGGGAAAGGTGGGTATCAAGTAAAGGACTCATAAATGGTCTTAACATTCTGAGCCTAGGGCTTTTAAGTCTTAGACCTTACCCTATCCTCTGGATCACTTCCATTCACAGGAGAATAAATTCTCTTTCTTAATAATCTGTCTCTAGCTCCTCCACTATGTATGTGTCCTTGTTCTACTTCTTTAATGCAAGATGCAAGAACTTGGCTATCACAGTGGGTGTTCTCCAGACTCTGATTCACATCTATAACAAACAATGCCCTTAAAGAAGCTTCTATAAAATCTCCAAGCTAGGTTGAGCATCAAATATAGCTTTTCTGAGCTCTGTGCCAGAGATACTAAATGACAACCTTGGATTGAGGACACAGGGTAGGCACCTCACCTTTACGTTGTTTCCGTAAGTGGCTTACTTCACAGGTTGAACATCCAGAGCTCCCAAATCACACACTGAGTCATCACAGACTAGGACCGGAAGTCTGGCCCCTGCCTCCCACTGTGGGCTTCTCTCTCTCACGTCATCAGAGCAGTCATTGCCAAAATTGCAGAGGCTGAGGAGCTATACCCATGAGTCACTGACAACAGTCATCCTCCCTTGAAGGCATGAGTCATATCAGACCACAGCTGGGAATGGATTGCTCTAAAGATATCAACAGGAGACACTGGGAATACCTCTGCTATCCTCTACCCTAAGAGTGGGTGGTTGTAGCAGAAACAGACCCAGTTGGGAGCAGCCTGTGCTCCTAAGGCAACAGGGTATCCATTATCTGAGTAGATCTATGGATCTTAAGTCGAGTCTTCGATCTGTCACTGTGAATGTAAGCATTCTGTTTGTCCAACATTCTGCTCAGAGCTGGAGTCACTGAGAATATTCCAGACTCAGCTCCTGCTACAGGGAAAGTGCAAGGTGAGATGCAAGAAACCCTTCACTTAGCTATGGTGATATTATGGTAACATGGTAACATACTGAGGGGGACTTGGAAGCCACTCAAGGTATCAAGAATCAGGGAAGAGGAATTGTCATATCAGCAGGATGTATGTACAGAGATTCCAAGGGGGTAGAAAAGAACAAAAGGAAAGGGCCAGTTGACATATGTCCACATTAAAAAGCAGAGGGTAGATAGACACACAGAGGAGCAGGAATGGGGAGGGATCTTGGAGGCTCAACAACAATGTTTTGTTTTTGCTTCAGAAACATGGGAAAGGCCAAGAAACATGAACTATGGTCAATATCATTAGTCAATAGAGAAATATGAATTAAAATCTCAGTTAGATACCATTTCACACCCACTAGAATCAAAACAAAACAACCTCCAGAAAATAATAATAACAAGGATGCAGAGAGCTCAGATCCATTGTACAAAGTAATCACTGTGGGAAAAAGTTTGATTGTTCCTCAAAATGTAAAGCATAGAATTATCATATGACCCAGCAATTCCACTTCTGGGTACAGATCTAAAAGAAATGATGACAGGTGACTGCATGAGAAATCTCCATAGCAACATTAACCATAATGGCTAGCAGCTGGAAATAAAAATGTCTATTGACTGATGGATGAATAAATAAAATGTGCTATATCTGTAGAGTGGAACATTATCCTCCTACAACAAAGAATGAAGTACTGATCCATGGATGCACCTTAGAAGGATACGCTAAGTGAAGGAAGCCAGACACAACAGGTCATGTACTGTCTGATTCCATTTGTATGAAAGGTCCACAAGAGGCAAATCCATAGAGACAGACAGTAGATTAGTGCTTACTAGGAGCTGAAGGGGGCAGAGAGAAGTGCCTGCTTAATGGGGAAGCCCTTTCTGAGATGAGACAACGTTTAGAAGGATGATAATTGTTATTATTTTGTATCATTTCTAACATAACTGTTGCCACAGAATCATATACTTAGAAATATGGAATATTTGGCTGGATATGTGCCTCAGCAGTAGAACACTCGCCTTGAGTCTGCCAGGCCCTGGGTTCTATCTACAGCAAAGAAACAACGATGGAAGGAGGAGTGAGGAAAGAAGAAAGAAGGGAGGAAAGAAACTGTGTCTGAAGTAGCATTTTTTTTCATACCATAGTATCTAAAGGAGGAAAACCAGATGAGGGTCTGAAGCAGTAGACAGGCTGAATAGAGTGATGAATGTTTGCAAATTCTGCATTTCTCTTTGCATCCTCACACTCAGAGCAGTCTCAACCTGCTTTCTTGACTATGCAGCATGCCTGAACATGGCTTAGTCCCTGCCTGCTGTTGGGCTTCAGAGACACAGAGTATGAGGATCCCTAGCGTATAGGTACATTCAGTGTCGTCCTGTCTTTAGCAAGGGCAGTGTGCTGGAGTACTCAACAGCCCCATGACTAGGTCTAGGTCACTTCTTCTGTGGCCATGAACAGAACCTTTTGTCCTAGGGGCCATCACTTTCTTATGCATCAATGTGGCTGGTAGCATTCTTGCTCTCCTTCACACAGTTCATCTGATGGAGTCTTTCTATACCCTGGTGCCCCAGTTGTTTTCTTTCAGAGCTGTGCCATGCCCTGTTCCATTTGAGACCATAGGAAAAAAAAAACTCTAATTCCTCAGATTTCCAGAAAAATCACCACATACACTTTGTTCAATGATATAACAACAAACATAATATTTGTTCTTCTAGATAATGCCCTGGGCAGGGAAACCAGAAAAGAAAAACAGAGGCAAGTTCAGTCCCAGTTCCTGGTAAGTGGTAATGAAGATTGTAGCTAGTTTTTGCATGGAGTTCTTTGGTGCTGTTCTTAGCTTACTAGAATATGCTTCCAGAGCAGTGAATCATGAGAACTCAGGGAATCCCTGAGGGTCTCTTCCTAAGCACTTCCTCTCTTCCTCATCCTGTTGACTTCCTGCCTCTTCTTTCATGCTTCTCATTACATGGACTCTACAAACTTTATCAGCCTAGAGGCTCAAATCCTTGTCATCCAAGATGACTTCCATGTACATAGGAAAGGAGTAAGGCTAACTTGTGGCTTATAGGTAGTGTTGATTAAAGGTTAATGTTAATTATAATAATCCTAAATAGCAAAGAGTAGTAAGTTGTTTCTTCCCACATAACCGTTCATCTAAATCATAGCAGAATATAGGGTTTTGTCCATACCATTCAGTATATATATATTGGTTTTTCGAGACAGGGTTTCTCTGTGTAGCCCTGGCTGTCCTGGAACTCACTCTGTAGAGCAGGCTGGCCTTGAACTCAGAAATCCGCCTGCCTCTGCCTCTCAAGTGCTGGGATTAAAGGCGTGCGCCACCACTGCCCGGCCAGTAGATATATTTTTAATATTAAAGCCAAGATGCACCAACTCCACACTATCCTTTAAGCTGCCTCAGCTATTCAAAGTCAAAATGACCTTGGACTCCCTAGTGCAGATACCCTTCAAGCCCCTCTCAAGACTGCCATGGGTCTCAGGAGCTATAAGTAAGAACACACATTACTGAAGATTATCTCCTTTAATCATTTTTTACTTATTTTTATTCATGTGTAGGTGCACATGTGCCTGCTTGTTGTATGCATACTGTGTGTGTGCAGTGTCCCCAGAGGGCATTAGATCCTGTGGAACTGTAACTGCAGATGGTTGTGGTGGCCCACCTCTAACACCTTATAGGTACTAGAAACTGAACCCAGCTTCTCTGTAAGAACACTGAGCTATCTCTCCAGACCCTAATCTTCCTTTCTTAAAGTCAACTAATTTCAGGCACTAGCAACAGCAACTAATGCCTTCAAAACAATACCTAGAGAGGCACACTGAGTCTAGTCCCTGTTCTATGATGCCCATACCACTTTGGCCAATGTCATGTCCTCATTGGCTCCTTTAGCCATCTTAATCCCCTAAATGCCACAGGAAACACCTTGAATCCCAGAGCTCCTTGGCCTACCTTATGGTTCCCTAGTGTCTGTCCTGTCACTGCAGATTTCAAAGCAATGACCCAAAGTACTAGTCTCTGAGGTGTACTGACTTCTGGACACTCCAGGCCTTAGTGCTGTAGTACATGCAATTTGCTTTGGAGCCTTGGGTTCTGCCCCATCCCAAGGGAAAAAATGAATATCTTCAACCTTCCCCAGCAGGGAAAACAGCTTCTCCATGGATCTATGTTCAAAAGAAAATACTTTAAGGAGGCCACTGACAGATGTCCCTAAAAATCCCATGATACCCCAGTTCTTACAGGCCAGCTAGATTTCCTTGGAGCCTCTAAAATTGTTCAAACCACAACTCATTACCTATGCTTTATTCTTCCAAAAATCAAGGTAGTATCTTGAATAGATTTGGAAACTGCATATGATAAAAATAATACTATAGACAATATCAAGTGGACTGGTAAGATGACTGATGACCTAAATTTAATCCCTGGGACCCACAAGGAGAGAACTGAGTCCCACAAGTTGTTGGCTGACCTCCAAACATATACTGTGACACTTGGATGCCCACATACATGCACACAAAATAAATAAATATATAAACAAACAAATGAATAAATATATTACAATTAAAATTAAAACATAAATAAAAGAGATGAGTAATAGAGCTAGCTATTCCTTTCCTTTTTTTAAAACAAAAATCCAAGTGTAATTTTTATACTTACAGTAAGCAGTACATGAAAGTAACATTATGATTCATATTAAGTTGTATCTGCCTTTAAGTATATTCTTGATGCAAAGTATATTTTGTACTATGTCTGAGACTTACCAATATTTCCAAGTCACTGTACAAATGGGGAGCTTAAAACATAAACCGAGAGTAAAATTTGTCTAAGGTCTTGTCGTGAGGAAAAGAAGGACTACAGTTCATCAAGTGGTCTGACATGAGGCTATGTGCTGCATATTGAATGATGGGCTTTGATAGCTTCCACCCAGGGTACCAAGTCCTGACACTACTGTGGAAGCTCAAGGTCTTCTGACAATTCCAAGCAAATTTCTAATGAGCCAATTGAAAAGCATATTTTTAAACTACAGAGTTGATAGGTGCAGTTGTTGCTTTTAGTTTTGTTTTGAGACAGTATCTTAGTCTATAGTACAGGCTGCCATGGAACTCACTATATAACCCAGGCTGGCCTCAAACTTGTGGCAATCCTGCTACCTCAGCCTCCCAAGTGCTGGTCTTACATGTTATGAACCACCATGCTGGATGGAATGTCTGAATTAATCAATGTTCATCCCTGGGACATGATAGTCCAGTTGCTATATAATTAGAAGGTAATCATAGGGATGGTGTCTATTGTTCTGTGTGAACCTGATGGGGCTTCATGTCAGATGTTGAGCAGGATAATAGAACACAAACAAGAACAGAATAGAATGGAACCTGTCTTTGTCCCCTCCAACCTCAACAGCTTGTGGAACCCTTAGAATTCCCCACTCTTTGGCAAGAGCTGTATATACACATTTGAGGAGGCTGGAGGAGGAGGAATGAAGAAGCTGTGTGGCTGTGCAGCTACCAGATGCTCTATCAACAAGAGTAACCAGATTAGGGTACTGAACATCGACCACTCCAATACTGGTGTCTGCTCCACTTCTGTCTTCAAATATCACCCAATTCTTATACGGCTTCTGGCAAAATAGTGCTATACAAGAAAGGGAACTCCAGAGATCATAGCTCTGACTTACTCAATCTGCATGGAAGGAAGTCATCATCACCATATCTAGTCTGTAGAATGAAAAGAATCCCTAGGGAAAGATGGGGATACTAGAGACCATGCAAAAGCCAACATCTTGAAACTTGCATTTGTGCCCCAGTACTATAATAACACTGCCTCTTCACAGATTTTAAATCACCCGTAATCCATAGGTTCAGCTGCTTTTCTATGTATATAGGGGCTCAAGAACTAAGATTGTCAGAGGCTCAGTTTGTGTCCCTACCCTTCACCCTGCCTTATCCCTCAAGTATCTCTGGAGCACCCAAAGGCACTCATGAATGTGTTCACAAAAGTTTCTGTTGGCTTCTTACTATCTGGGGGGGGGGGGTCTATCATGTTCCTTTGATTCATTTCCCTTCTTGAAAACAAGAAACTCATGACATTATTTTGCTGGTGGTACTCTTGGTTGGCCGGCCAAAGAATATTCCAATTATCTGGCCCTAAGTACTGTCCAGACTGCCCAAGCTTCCTCATGGCACAGCAGAATGAGGTTCTAGGAGGATGGTAGAGGAGAGAATCTTTGCCTGTATCTCTCAGGTACATTTTGTTCTCTCAGCTTTATGAAGCAAGAAGTATTGGGCCCACAGGCCACAAGGCTCTCAGCTGAGCTGTACCTTATACTACTCTGGAGAAGTGACTGTTCCCAAGAATTCACAGTCTTAGCTATCTAACTCCTCAGCCCTTCCTCCCACCACTTGGCAGCACCACCTGAACTCAATCACAGGGAATGTCTCCATGCTCTGTCCCTGCATGTCTGCCAGAGCTCTGTGGATTGTTTGCAAGTCTGTAACCTGAGCCCTAAGCACTTTCCTTAGTGGTGAAAAGCTTTGCATTTTTCCCTTCTTCTTACCTCAGCTCTAATCAGGTGACTTGCTCTTTGTCCCAGCTTTCTTCTTTCTGTTGGGCTCCAGATTCAGCCCAAGCTCTCGGGGAGGTCAACTGCTCCCAGTACTGTTCATGCAGTACCAGATAAGAGAGCATAGGAGGTCCAGCCAGGTCTTTATGTCCCAACCATGGGGCTGGCTGTTCTTGTAACCTTCTGAAAACTTCCACTTAGGAAGATAAAAATCTGCTAAAATAATGCAAACTATGCTGAGTGCTATTAATAATTGGCCCAATTGAACATTCCATATATTCTGATAGAGAAGATAAGAGCCATCATGGCAAGATGGCTTGGTGTGTGGCCCTGCTACCAGGACCTCACAAGAGATCACCAACAGATGGCAAATGGTTTGGGGAGTGATTATCTGCATTACTTTTCAGAGCAAACAAATGTTTTATTGACACAAATACTAATCACTGCAGCCTATCTCCTATGTCCTCTGTAGCCCATTCTATAGGGCCTTTGACTGCCTTGCTGACCCTTCTCTGATTTGTCCTCAGGTCTCATACAGAAGAGTCTGTTCTAAACAGAACATCTGTTACTATACAGGCCATCTCTGTACCAAAAAGGCAAGGAGCTGAAGTCAACTCCCCATTCTGTTGTTGATGATGCTAAGTCTTCATGTGGGATCCTGGCAAAGAGCTGTGGTCTGCTGGTTCTAAATGGACAGATCAATGGGGTGAGGAACTTGGCTTCTGAAAATAGTTTTCAGAAAGGCCCCACAGGCCTCAAGATCCCTTCCCCCTTTGTAGGTTTCCCCTTTCTCCTCTGGCTGTTGCTATATAGAGTATGTTCAGCAAAGGGGAGATCTCAAGATACAGTGATTACAGCAAGCCCCATGATGGCTAATAACTGCCTTTCCTACAAGAACATCAGCCTAGGAAGCACCATGCAGAATTCATACTGGACAGGGATTTTAGAGTCCTGTCTATAGAACTTGTTAGGGGAGTCATTTCCATTAAGGAGAGATTCCTATAACCAGGTCAAGGTTATAGGTCAGGTCACCTTACCAGAGTTCCCATGGTAGTAAGTGTAAGAGATGTGAACAAGATGCTTTCTGGGGATAGACTAACCCTAAGAAGTCCCTTTGAGGCTTGCCTAACACTGGAATACTCCTGTACATTATCATTAATGTGTTCTCCTGTGAAGCCTTTAGATAGCTCCAATCATTAGGGGCCAAGCCCCTCTAATAGTTCTTTTAGAACTCCAGAGAATTGACTGAGGCTATCGGCTCACAATAGTATGCAGTCAAAGGGTTCACCTGGGCCAAAATGGGGATTCTTACATGGCCCCCCAGTCTCTCTGAGCTAGTCTAGAAACTCTATTCAGAGTTACTTTCTTTGTGCTGACATTGCCTGCTTCTTGTCAAAACAAATAAGATATCAAAAAGTAAAAAGTCATTTTAAGTAGTGTAATCAGCTGGAAGATAGCATCCTAAAAGAAATGTAGATGCTTGGCAAGAAAGCAGAATGCCAATCATAAAGTCATCAGCCAACATGGTATGGCAGTGTGTTGGCCTCTGACCTTACTAGCCCTCAAGTAGCGACTGACTACATACAGCTGTGGGCAGCAATTGTCCTGTGGCCAACATAGGGCCAAGCTGGAATTTCTTCAGAATTCTCAGGGGTATTTCTTAAGGTTTGGGGTCAGGGGGTGTGACAGTTCAGGACAGAGCTCTGGAATCCTGGCAGTTCACTCAGTTCTGCTGCAACAACAGTGTTTGCCTCGTTTCTCACTGTGGCAATGCAACCACTAAGCTATCCCCTTGGGGTCTAAGTCCTCACTAGAAGTTCCAATAGTAGATGCTCACTAGAAGTCTCCTCCTTTCCAGATGCTCTCCTGAGGCCTTTCTGTTTTGATAAGCCAGCATCTGCAAGCCGTTAGTCATCCCATGAGCCAAGTGTGTATGTAGTCTAAGAAGCTAGGCTAGGTCATAACCCTTGCTTGAAACCAGTTTCCCTTTCTTGGAGGGCACAACTAGTAGTCTGGAGCTCAAAGTCATAAAGTGTTGGATGGAAAAACCATGCCAGCTGTTTTGGTAAGGTAGAGCAGGTCAGTGAGCATAGACCTTAGACTTAAGTGATTCTCCTCTCACTGCCAGATGTCTGACCTGAAACACACACCATGCTCCTCATATAAAAGAAACGTGTCCTATGGTCATGTAGGCCCCAAACAGAGTTCTTCTTGCTAATGAGGTACCTAGAGGCCCAGGGGTGGGGGGTGGGTCTTAGCCAATGGGCTTCCCTTCCCAGACATTTCTCCCTGCAAAAGGTATTTAATCTCAGGTCTTCCTTCCCTTTCCCACACACCTGTCCCTAATATCCTTCAAGTTCATGACCTCTTTTTCTCCTAATTGTCATTGCATGTGCATTTGTACATGTATATAAATGAATATTCCTGAATATAAGCCATTCCATCCACATAATGTGGATTGTATTATGTTCTCAGGAATGACTATTTAGCATTAGACAAGAATATGGTATGCTCTTCACTGTGGAAGACCACCTCTCCCTCTCCCAGCTTTACTTATTTGCCTATACTATTTTGGGTAGGGTTAAAGCCTCCCAGGCCTTTCCCTGTCCACTTTGGCATGTCCATTGGTTTCCTTCTTGTTCAGCTAACGTTTTGGCAGTCATGTTGGCGAGATTTTACAGATGTACCTTCTGGTATTACTGGAAGACACAGTCTCACAGCAAACTCCACGATCCTCTCACTCTTACAATCTTTCTGTCCCTTCATGCACAATGTTCCCTGAGCCTTAGTTTCAAGAGTGTTTTGTGGATGTGTCTTTACTACCAACGTACATGCTTCCACAGGAATATATTGCAGTTTACTTGTTAACTCTTCACAGTGTACAACTATATGTCTCCAGTGTTTGGATTTTCTCTGTATCATCAGTTTCTCCTGATACACACGTGTACTCATTTCACTGGTGTACAGGAAAATGGATGTGCTAGATCATTCAATATGACTGTACCCAGATCTACTAGATATACACATGCTTCCGAACTGTCATTGTATGCTCTACCATGAAGCAGTATTGGAGACTTCAGGGACCCTTCATCCCTACCAGTCCTTGCTGTCATCACTCCAGGTAGTTTAGGCCATTGTGGTGAGTAGTGGCCCTCACTGCAGCTTTCATTTTAATTTCTCTGCTTAGTATGAAATCTAGCACTATATCACACAGCATTTGCTGGCTTAATATTTATCCACTCTGACTTTTGCCAGCTTTTTGATTGTATTGTCCACCTATTTATTAATAATTTTTACAACTCTTAAAATCTTCTGGATAAAAACCTTTACCAGCATTGGGTGCTGCAAATCCCTTTTTCTGGTTTGTGCTTGCCTTTTCAATCTGCGATGCCTTTTGAACAAAGAGGGCTTTGCTATTGTAACTCAGTGAAGCTGCTTTTCCTTGTGCTCTATGAGCACATATCATGTTTAAGAGATCATTCCTTACCCTTAGGTCAGGAAGAAATTTGCCTATATGACCTTCTAGAAGGCTTACAGTTTTACCTCTACCATCTAAGTCATACTTCATTTTCCTAACCCTTAAAGGTACCCAGATTATCCTTCTACAACATGTCGAGAAGACAATCCATTCTCTTACTCATGTGCAGTGTGTCTCTGTCATCAATCACAGCTTATTTATTCATGAGTTTGCCTGAAGGTTCACTCTTCTATGTCCTCACTCTATTTCTTTTTATTAATGCCAAAACTGTAGCAAGAAAATGTCATCAAACAGCTATTGACAATAGACTCCTCAACAAGGACTAAAAGGCTAAAAGATAGGGATGACCAGATTAGCAAGGGTCTTCTCGACAGATACTGGAAACGCTTGGACTTGACCCAATAAGCTAAGGAGTACCCTGGTATGTCAGAAACAAAACGAAAAATGAGATTATGGAGAATCCCTTTAGCATGATAAATCTAAGAATCACATCTCAGTGTGGAGCCTGGAGGAAAATGTGGAGGTTAATCTAGCTTTTCCAAGGCTGATATCCCAGGGGCCTGGATAAAGAAGGTTGCAGTACAAATAGAAATGAAGAGATGCATCCAAGAGATGTTTAGAAGAGAAAGATGAAATTGTGGCATTTTGCTATGAGTCAGTGTAAGAGGGAGGAAGTTGGAGCCTGAGAAATAGTGCCAAGCTTTCCAGCTTGGAAGCTGAGAAATGAGTCTGGTTTGATGGAAGACACAAATAAAGTAGTTAGGGGAATGTTTTCCACCACTCAGTCCTGAAAGCTCAGATGATGCTGGTGCAGAGAATCAGGGGGAGTAGTGGCCTTAACTCTTTAGAGATGTCCTCTGTCAGGCTGCTGAACAATGTCACACAGCTGGATGTTTGAGAGTCGAAGCAGGATTTGGGGGTACATTCAGCCTCCTTAGGCATGACAAACTGGGTCTGCTTTGCATACTGAACACAGTTTGATCATAAGGCTATCCAGAAGTAACTATCCAGATCACTAAGTAACTGTGTTTTCAATGGCAACATCAGACACAGTATAAGAATAGCAACAGTGAAAACAACTAGCAAAACTAACAGAGAAGGTCAACTAGCAGGAAAACCCAACAGCTAGACCTGGGCTAATTCATGGAACACTGTGACCTTAAACATATCTAAAATGCACTCTAAATATCCATGACTCTGCACTCTGCAGCCCTCATCTCGCTTTCCTGACACAGCTGCTGGGCCCCAAAGCATTCAAGCCTAGTTTCCCTGAAGAGACAAAAGCATATTTACAGAGACTGAGTGTATGTAAAGAGCAGACAAATGAATCGAGTTCCCTGAGGAAAAAAGAGTCTTGGTAGCAGATTATGTTAAGAAAAGACTACGTACACAGTTCCATGATAGCACCATTAGCTTGAAAGATGGTCTTTATGTTTTAGATCATAAAATTATTTCCTTAATAGTTTAAATAGCAAATAAAACTAAACTTCAACTTAAGAGCCACTTGGTAAAAAAAAAAAAAAAAAAAAAAAAAAACCCTAGAAATCTTTGGTAAATAATTATATGGGGGTCAGTGATGGGATTAGCTAATTCCAGGACACATTAATAAAAATGGGCTATGGGAGGAGCAGACATGTAAATTTCTTTTTTAATAAGGGGAATAGCATCTATCATTTATTCTCAGTACTACTGATGTTTGCAAAAGAAACAGCAGGTGATATGAGATCATGGGAGTATGCCCTGAACCACATGGGCTGAGTCAGCAAAATGAGTCTGAAAACATCATTCCCTGAAAACAGGGCCAGAGTCCATAGTCACATGAGGCTGAAAATGTGGCACAGTCGGTGAATCTGATGTCTGGAGCCACCTGTCATTTGTTCTGTGGTGTGAAAACTAACTAATGAGAACTTTTTTCTTAGTCTCCATAAATTCTGTGCTTGAGCCACCCAGTCTTTGAAGGTAGAAACTTTGTTTCAGAAAACTAAAAACTCTCAGCAGGCTTCAAGTCCTGATACCCTCCCTTCCCTCCTGTTCCCCCATTCATTGTCTTCTACTTACACCATTTCTTCCTCATTCTCTTGTCATCTATCCACTCAGTCAGAGATTCTTACTGTCTCATTTATTCAGTCACAAATATCCACTCATTCTTACGCATGTGTGTGGGTGTGGGTGTGGGTGTGGGTGTGGGTGTGTGGGCGCACACATCCCCCTACCCACTTGCCATATATTCATTTGTATACTTACTTTCAGTGCCAGGATTCAAGCTCATGGCTTCATTCATGGTAGGCCAGGACTAGATTATCCACTCCAGAGGATGGCTTTCTATTTGTCCACCTTTTTGTTTTGTTTTCTTCATGGTATGCCCCAGGATGGCTTGGAACTGTTAGTCCTACTGACTCAGTCTTTCAAAGGTAGGAACTACACCGGTGGTCCGGTGGTCCACTACATCTGACTACAAACAGTTCTTAAGTAGATTCCTAGTACTGTCGGGGCTGGAGAGAAGCCCCATATTGAGCTCAGTTCCTACAGAAGGCCAGGAGTGCAAGCCAGGTAACCATATCGAAAACCAATGACTGTTTGAAGCTTAGACAATCCAGGCATTTCAGGAGAAACAAACTCTAAAAGCCTGCATGATTGGACCTAGAAAGATGCCTTAGTAGTGAAGAGCATTGGCTGCTTTTCTACAGGCCCCAGGTTTGATTTTCAGAACCCATATTGTGACTCACAACAGTCTCAACCCCAGTTCTAGGGGACCCAGTACTCTGTTGTGGTCTTCACAAACACGAGGTACACATGTGGTACACAGATATATATGCAGGCAAACACCCACAAACATAAGATAATAAATAATAACTTAAAGGTTTGAAATACTTGCCTCCCCTTATTTACTCTCTCCCCACTTTAAAATGGCTTCTCTATGATAGCAGTGATCATTCTCTGCTGCCCCCCTGCCCCCCGTGAGGCCTAGAGCAGTCCCTGGTATCCAAGGGATACTCATGAAATAGCATTTGAGTAAATGAGTGAATTTCGAGGTGGGAGTTGGACATGCTTGATGATGCTATCTTTTGAAATGCTTTGCAGAGGAAAGAACCCAGAAGACAGACCATGCCAAATGAGAAGGGTCTCAGCAAGGACTGGATTTGGTTGGCATCTTGATCTGAAAAACAGTTGGGACAATGGCCAGAGGATAAGAAACTGCTTGGAATGTTCAGGGAACAGAATTCTCCAAAACAAACTATGAAGGACTCCGTGTGTGTTTTCCTAAAGACATTAGGATCGCTAGGGGAAGGTTAATGCCTGCTTGCTGAGGAGCCTGACTGCAGCTCCATATAGTGCACAACAGCTCTGAATCTATTCACAAGTACCATAGAATACTCACCCTGGCTGCCAGAAAAGACACATAGAGGAAGGCCCTGGCAGGGAGGGAGGCAGGAGGAAGAAGGAGGGAGGCTCCCAGCTGGGCCTCAACTCATGCTTGTCAATGATGTGATGGAGACAGGCCAGCTGATCCTAAGGGCCTCAACAGCCCTGACATTCTAGGACTCTAATTATAGAAGTGAAAGCTTCATTCCAGATAGCTGGGGAAATCCTTGGGTTCAATTTCACCTCCTGGGGCTTTAGTTCAGCTGGCACTGAGGCAGTTAAAAAGAAATGGAATGGGAGTCCAGAGAGCTTCCATCAACCTAATTGTCCCTTAGCAGACTGTTTGCTTCTGGATGTCAGCAGCTCTCTGAGGAATGCGGAACAACACCCTTTTCACAGGCAAGGGTCACTTTGGTTCGTGATCTTTGCTTTTTGCATTGTGAAGAGGGTGGGTCATATAGGCCAACAGGAAATCAAAAGTCAGATACCTTCCAGACTTTTGTTTCCCAAAAAACCTAAAAGGAAAGGGAATATAGTCGATTGCATAGACACTCTTTTAATAAATGCCTGTCAGTTTGCACAGAAAAGTGTCCCCATTCCAAAAGCTCTCCATTTTTTGGTCCACCTAAATAGGGCCTGTGGAGAGCCAGTGACATGGGGGTATCATCCATTCAACATACACAATGCACAAACAAAAATGTAGTTTAAGGAAAGGGACTATGAACAGTTAAACTGCTTACTAGAAAGCCAATAGGACTACTCATGAAAAACAAAATAAGCTTGTACTTTGCACAAGCTAGTAATCAGTTTATTCCCCTATGGAGTGATGCTATACCAGTGTTTCCTTGATAAGTTTGAGTGCAGTAGAGCCCTGTCCCAGGGAGACTCCACAAAGCCCAGCCAGTGGTATGGCTGAGGAAGTATACATTCGGAAGAAGAGAGAAAAAGCAGAGATCTCAGAAGAGGCTGAGCTTTGTCAGCTGATGCTGGTGGGGTCTTTGATGACATAAGCAGCATAGAGGAAATATATGGTAAAACATTCCAGGATCAAGCTGTGGAGCCTGTTAGAGGATGTGCCCATGAGTCGACCATCCTGGAGGATCGACCAATAGAAAGACTTGGGAAAACAGACACATCAGAGGGAATAAGTGATGGACAATAGGGAGCACCTTTCCAGTGTCACCTTAGTGGTCTCAAGAGCCAGGGATGTGAGGAACAGAGAAGTCCTGATTTTACTAGTTACTCAGGGAGTATATCCAAACAGACCATGTCCAGAAGGCTGTTGGATGTCACTTTGGCAATGAGGAAGAAGCACTCAGGGAAATGATAGTCACCTCTCCAAACTCCACCCCAACTTCACACCCAGCACCTGGCTATAAAGACCACAGAAAAGGTTTTGCTTTTATAGAATTCCAGGAGACCTGTGATGAGAGCTTATATTGGGGGGATCCCTTAGCTGCCCCAGGAGCCTTTACCAAACCAATCTCCTTCATCCAGTACTGTCCTGGTCACTTAAACATATCCTTCTCCAAAGCATGCCCTCTGTTCTTACCTAAATGTCATCTGTCCCTTGACGTGAGCTGTGGCTCCTGCTTGAACCTCCATAGACACTCAATCTAGGACAGTAGGAAAATGGCTGAAGTGCATGCTCTGTCTCTGCAGTGGGTCCTGCTATACCAAGGATACAAGCATTTTAATGCTATGGCACAGCAAGGTTCTGTCTCTAGAACCATGCTTCATTCCATCAAAATCCTGTGTTCATCCAAGCCAGGCCAGAGGCCTGCCTGTGCCCAGTGATCCATCTCTTATACAGTGGCCCAATGTTACAGGTTGCTGAGTGAGTCACAGGTCTATTTCTATCTAGAAATGTCCTCCTTGGGATGACTCAGAGCAAAGCCCGGATCTGTGTTTTCTGCTAACCTGCAGGGAATGAAGGACCTGCCATGGCTCCTTATGCACCCAGTGTGAAAGCTCTGGCAGCTTCCATCCAAGCCAGCCTTGGACATGGCAATGGCTTCTGAGCTACATCCTGTACCCTTGGAAACCACGCACTAGAGAGACACCATCTTCATCATGAGAACCTTGGAGAAGGATTTTGAGTGACCCACCGGAAGCCTACAGAGTCACCCAGAGGAAATCTCCCATCTCTCTTGGTACTAAACATGCTACTTCTGAAGGTCTTGGATAAGCTGTTGGGTCCTTCCTGGCCCACTGGTATCTTGGAAGACCCTGACCAGAGGCCTGGCCTAGGATGCAGGACCCCTGGTTTGCCCTGACTTGCATGTGTCCTTGGGCATATCCCTGCCTTCTGTGGTCAGGGCTGTCCTCCCTTTCAGCAGCTTAGGCTTTCAGCCTGCCTTACCTGAGAGGTATTATCTACCCCTCCTATGTTCTTAGGAATGCACCAACCTGAGGCCCAAAGCATTGTAGGATACCCTGAGACAGCTCAAGTCATCTCTGACTGCATGGGGAAGGAAACATATCCACTCAGAGACTGACAGGAGCAGGCCTCACCTTGGAACCCAGACCCTCCACTGCACTTCAGCTTCAGAAATATGCTACCTCATAAGGTAAATGATAAAGAAAACTCATGCTCCCCACACCAAGGGAATACCAATCTGGGCAAGCTTTGGAGTCTGAGGGAGACCAAAACCCCTCATAGACAGCTCTATCTAAGCTCCTGGCACTGTGGCTTTGTCTCTGGGCAGACAACATCCTCTGCTTGGGTGGTAGCAGCTTGTTCTCTGCCTCTTGTTCATTTTATTTTTAGACCCACTTGGCCAGCCTCTCTCTCAGCCTTTGCAGAATGAGAGCGTGCCCAGGGAAAGTGGTGGGCACATTAGTGAGGCGGGAAGGCAGACGGGCACACTGAGGGGCTGTGAGGACAGCTGATAAATTGTTTACTTAGCTTTATCTATTTATTAGTGTGGTTAGAAACTGCTATTTATGTTTTAACCCTACAGGGAGAGTCGTGAATCTTTGGATAAAAAGAGTTGGTGTATTTCCAGCCAGCAAAGTAAGAACTAATCAGTAGTTACAGATCTCGCCAGGACTGCCATGGGCAGGAGCCTCCCCCACCCCTCAGGCTGAGATGCTCTAAGCTTAGCTGCCAGGAAAGTTTGGCGTCATCATGTACACGCTCTCTCAGTTTGCAAGGTCTCACTTGATGTGCTCAGATGGCAATTGGTGTTGTTCTTGTGAGAATCCATATAAGCAAAGGGTAGGAGATGTCATGAGAAAGGGGATAGCAAATCATATGAGGGTTTCACACCTGGGAAAATGGGCAATCTTTCTCCTTCCCAAGCAGCTGTGTTAAGTGCCGGACTCAAAACAGGAAGTGGCCAGGTTGTAGTGAGAGCCAGCACCAGGGCTCCTCCCCCTGCTCATGGAGGCTAGAGCCCTGTGAGTGAGCTAGGCTGCAGCCCTCCTCATCTTAGGCTGGGATTTCACTTGTGCAAGCCACCTTTGTCATGGCACTTGCATGTTTCCTCATGCTCCCTCCTTCCTTCTTCCCTTCACCTGTCCTTCCATGAGTTAAGGACCTAGTACCTAGAGTAAACCAGAGGAACCTAACAGAAAAGAAGATGTTTTAAAGGTTCACTCATATGCCTCAATCTGACAGACTATTGAAACTATGAACCCCAAATATACTGGGAGTGACTTCTCAAGAATCTCATGGTGGGAAAAGGGCCCCAGACACAAGGACTTGTCTCCCTCAAAGAGAGTTCACACTGTTGTAACAATTTGCCAGAACACCTTACAGGAAGAGACTAAAGCCAAGATAAGGATGAGCCAATGGTGGGTGTGACTACGCCTTGCCCAAGGCTGCTTAGATGTGCATGTCCCTCTATTTAAACTAATCTCACTTCAGGACCCTGAAGATGGACTTGGTACCCTGGATTTCTTTGTCCTTTCTTCCTAATGTGGCCACATTGAACAAATCTCCTTTTCCCCTCCCATTGTTGATTCTTTTAATTGACTTATTAGGAATGAGTCAGAACATGGCTTGGGGCACAGATTGTGAGTCCAAATTCAATAATACCTTTGAGGAAAAAACTATTCCAGCTGGTAGCTATACTGAGCCTACCACTGTCATCTCAAAAAAGTCCACAGGAGCAAAATAGCATTATTTCCAGAAGGAGAAAAATTCCTAGTGTTAAGACATTCTCCTTGTTTGTGCATTACGTGCCTTTGTATTTAGTCTGTGATGGGGATGTTTGGGAACACTTATCAATAAGCCAGCAATATCTTCCAGCCTGCTTGTGATTTTAGGAGCATAGATTCCTGTCTCTGTGCTTTTCTGCTAGAATACTAAAGTTTAAGGACACATGTAGACACAACTGAGTTTGGGAGCAGAACTAGCTTGCAGGCATCTCAGAGCTTAACTGGATCAAAACAACCCAACTCTGGCAACTCTCCTAAGAGATAGTTTTGCATTGCAAATGGAACAAAGCAATATGCCTTTTGATTCCTGTAGAGGGGGGTTTTCTCTGGTGTCTAGGGACCCTAATGGCCCCCGTTGTCCTTCATTTACAGCCTCAAGCCTGCTGTCTATTCCTTTAAAGGAGCTGAGATAGAAGGCATCATCATCGGCCATAGTCTGCTCTGTTTGGCATCAGATTAGTGTTCAGGGCTCAATTCACAGCCCAAGCTCATAGTTTGGGCTAAATTTATGTACATCATAATGTAAAAACAAACATATGCCTTTGATAGATCTGATTTATGCATAGAGTAAGATTGTGGCTTGTGTCTTAATTATTTTTTTAATAGCTTCATCGCAGAAAATCAAAGCCTGCTGAGTTTTATATTATGCTCTGCAACTTATTTTCTTGGTTTTGCTATTTTGGTTTTTTTCCCTCTTAGCTTAAAACATCTAATTAATCCATGTAATGTAGATTCTTTCTGTTTAAACCTTTCATGCTCATAAGATAAACTGAATATAAACACAACTAATTTATTTAGAACTTATTTATTTGTCTTACCAGATACATCATCAAATATATGTGAAGAACAAGAAAGTGAATGAAATTCCAACTCGGAGGATGTTAAAGGCATGTGACATCACCCCCCACCCCTGCCCCTGCCCCAAAATGACACTATTCCCAGAAAGAGCTTCAGATAGTGCACATCCACCAGGGCCAACCTTCCTCCTTTGTTTGCCCTTCACTTCTCACAGCCTTTATGGAAAGAGGCTTCTTAAGAAAGTATTCCCAAACCAAGTATTGGTATCACAGTGCCTGCTAAGCCCAGCCTCACTCTCTCATTAGCAATGTTTTCCACAGCCTCCATCCCATCATCTCCTGTACTAGTATTGTGTTGCTAACTTTCTTTATAGCACTCTGGGTTTGACTGCCTAGGGAGAAGATTTGTCCATAGCCTCTCCACAGTTCCATGAGGAATCCAGAAGGTCCTAACTCTAGATCCTTTTGTAGCCCAAAGAAAATCCCTCAGACCTAAGCACCCTCCAGGCCAGGTGCTATAGTGGAGTCAATTCAACCTTCCCTTGATCTAAGTACATCTGTTTAGGTTTGGCAAAACATCTCAGTTGAGTAATACTACAAGCATCCCCCCCCTCTTAAGCCCAGCTCTGTCTGTTCTCATGCCCTGCCTGTTCGCCCAAGATGAAATCTCAAGAAACAAAGAAACTGTTTAGGTGAGAAAAAAAAAGAGAGAGTCTTGGCAGGTTATTGAAGGTCAGTGGTCAGTGGTTCAAGCCATTCCTCTTTAGCCCATATGTTGCTCCTTTGGTCTGGGATTCTCAAGTGCACCAGCAGCTCTATAAAGCCTGTCTTTAATCCCTTTCTGGAACTGGCCTCTGCAGTCAAGGAGTGAGCCATTTACAAAATACTAACTCAAGACAAATATACCTCCAAACCCCTGAAGAGGCTGTGAAAGAGGATCTCCTGGGAAGGGGTGTGTTTCCCTAGACTATATCTTCTATTTAGGAAATTAGGAACTTGCCTTGTCATCAGGGCATAAAGATGAGCAGAGCCATCTTGGATGTTTCTGGCAGGTCAGGCTCTTCTTAAACCTATGCAGGTAGGTGTCTGTGAGATGGCTGTTTGTTACTGGCAGTGTGTAAACCACTTCACCTTGATAAAAGGGGCTGCTCAGTATTGAAGGGGTCCTGATGGATTAGAAGCTGCGTAGGACATGAAAGCCTTTTCTTGTGGCTTTTCCATTTTGAGTTAGAAGCAGGATGTGACAGAAAGGAAGAATAACAGGACCAGGCCTCACTTATTCATTGCAGATTCCAAGTAACTGCTGGTAGCATTACTTTTATTTGTCACGTGTAATGAACACAAATAGATAGTTGATTTGAGTTCAGCACCAATCATATGGACCTTGAATTTTAAAAAATGTACTAATTCCTAGAGCATGTCTATCCATAGACATCACTCAGTGCACATGAGGATTCAGGCACAACCTCCAGCAATGTCCCCATTCATCCTTTCAATGAAGCAAGACCCCAAATCTTCCAGGATTTGTGATAGAAACAGGGGCTATAATGTTGAATAAAAATGACATGGCTGCTGATTTCAGAGAGTGCACAGCTGGCTGGGGAAGGTAGATTAAAAAGCTCCAGTGGCCTTGGAGAAAATTATTATCACTGTGTTACAGTCAAGGTTGAGCACTCCATGTTCCCTTCTAAGGCTTATGGAGAAAATATCTCCTTGTATCCTCTAGCTTTCTGGCAAAGCCTGGCTTTGTTGCTTTGTAGCTATGTCACAGCAGTCCTTGCTTTTATCTTTATATGGCCTCTCCATAGTTCCTCTTCTGGGCTTTTTGTTTGTTTGTTTGTTTGTTTGTTGCTTTTTAAGATCACTTATCATTAGATTAGGACCCACTGAAACAAATCCAAGCTAATCCCTTCTTAAGATCCTTATCTTCTACTTTTTTTTTCTACTCTAGATGCTGGGGCAGAAGAATTGAAAGTACAAGGCCTAGGGACCTTACAGGATTCAAGTGAACTTACTATTACAATTTTTCTAAATGGATATAGTAACAAAATTCTTTCTAAATTCATCTCTCTCTCTCTCTCTCTCTATATATATATATATATATATATATATATATATATATATATCCATAGATATCATAACACACAGTCCTTACCAGAGAAGTTTCCTTGTAGAAGGTAGTTAACACAGAAATTCCTTGTGCATGTCTGTGGAGTACTCAGAGACAAATAAATGAGTACCCAGCAGCTGTGACTACAAGCATAGGACCTGCACAGGACCCACAAGATCAAGCCAGTCAGTGTTCTAACATGGTCTTCCACCACTACCTGATGAGCTATGGGCAGTTGATGGCTCCTTGGGAAGAGACAGTTTTCTTTAAGGTTGTAGTTACCATGGTGAGTACATGGGCAATAACAATTGACCTCGACAGATTACAAAAATCAAACAAACAAGCAAACAAATAAAAAGAGAACATAGAGTTGGAGGGGGTAGATCTAGAAAGAGGAAATGGAAATACGGGGTAAGCATGATTAAAACACATTGTATGGAGTTCACAAAGAATAAAATGCATTTTAAAAAAGAAAGTTCAAAGCCAATTCAGATAACAATGAGACCCCTTTTTTAAAACAACAACTAAAATGAAATGATCCTGACTTTAAACCTGAAAAAAGACACATTTCCAAATAAGGTCTCAGACCCTTGTTCACGGGCCAATGAGATGTTGTCTGCCTGAGTTTCTCTGTTGGCACTCAACACTTCCCAGTCAGACCCAACTAGCTTTGCAGCCACCCACTCCTTACAAATCATCACCCCCTCACAGAACTATATCCTTGCCTAGCTGTTTTCATTCCCACAACATCTGGCCTTCTTCTACCTCTGCATCTCCAGTGATTTCCTTCTTGCCTGTGATTTTATACATGTGGTCACCATCTTTCTCTCTTTTTGAAGTGCATTTGAAACCTCTCTTATATAAGAAAGACTTCCCAACTCCGTCCTACTGTTTGCATCCTCTCCTGAATATCTACCCAAAGATCATGATCAGTCTTGGGGCCAACTCACTGAACTAGAGTCTCTTTTTCACTAAAGTATACCTTATGCTACTTGCTCTTGGATCTGACACCTCACACACGGGAAGCTATATAGTGGGTTTCTGTGCAACAAAACTAAAGATGATCTGTGAGTCTTACTGCTTCTGCATTTTTCTAGTGGAGACTTAACCAAGTGAAGAGAGAAACACCAGTAAGAAAACAAGCTAAAAGACAAGTTCAGACTCACCCAGAATGGTAGATGCTGCTCAGAGGTCTGACTTTTGCATTGGTTTCTCTAATTGCTCCATTTTCTGCATCTGCTGTCTCTAGCCAAGGGTCACCCCCTTACTCAGAGCTGTGAATGCTTGCTGGTGTCGTGGCACAGAGAGTCAGGGTTTAGCATGATAGCCCAGGTGAATGAAGAGTAGGCTTTGTAGATACCCACAAAGTTGTCTTTTTGCCAAGCATACTGCACTCTATTATATTCCCTTGGATTTCTGGGAAAGCAAGAATGATTTCTTTCATCTATATCCTAAGACAGGTAAAATTCATCTCTCAAGGTCCAACTACATAGTACCCCTAAAGTCTGTCTCTGGAACCTCCCAAACTTAGGAAACACCACGTTGTGGATAACCATCCACCTTGCTCATTTAGAAACTTGAGATTTTTTCCAATTTCTTCTATATTCCTAGGGGTCTTCATATCTTGCCCCACCAGGCCCCATCTTAAACTAGGGCCACGGTGGTATGAGAAGGCACATCATAAACTGTGCTATTACCATGTGTCACTATCCAGGGTTTCCCTGTTATTATCTTGGGTCCTGCTTTGAGCCTCAGTTTCCAGTGAACTCATTTATCCACTTAATACAAGGAAAGAAAGTGTTCATTATAGATCACCTACTATGTGAACTGGAAAATGAGTCATTGGTTTTAAAAAAAAAAAACCTCAGGCTGTTGTTCTAGTCCATTTTCTAGTAGTATAACAATATCCTTGACTAGGAAATGTATAAGGAATATAAATTAAGAGGCTCCCTTCCTCTTATAAGGTCACTTTAACCATTATAGGGACCCTAACCTTATGACCTTATCTAATCCTAAATATTTTCCAAATTTCCTCCTCCAAATACCATCCGCATATGAATTAGGTGATTAACTTTTTAACACATGAACATTTAAACTCCAACAGAGTCTCTAGCTATGTGAGAAAGCTCAACAGACAAGGACACAGCGTACAATGTTGGTGCTATGCTCTGTGTTCTCGTGTGACTGCCAACCTTCTAACTGAACCACTTGCATTACCAGGAATTCTAAGACCATATCAGAGGGCTAGGAGCTAGTAAATTCTTGACTCAATACAATTTTTCCTGTAGGAATTTCCATATTTTCATAAAAAGAGTAACAATAAAACAATAACAATTGTAAATGTGGGTGTATTTGGCTTTTGTAATCTAAGATAACCAGCTACTTCAAATGAAGAAACAAGACTTGAATATATAGAGTCTAACTTCAACATCACATAAAGTGAAAGACCAGCATATAGACAGCTCAATTACTCTGTGTCCTAAAGTTTAATGCAATGTAATTAATAAGATGCACAAGTCTTAATGATAGTTTTTTTAAAAAACAAGATGAAAAAAAATCACTGAAATCACCTGCTGACAGTGATCTGTACAGCAGCTTATAAAAGCATATGGTTCTAAAAATTCCTCTTTTTGAAACCCAGCCTGTAGCCAACAAAGACCATGTAACCAGCCGTGCTTCTAGCACATCTGGTTTTATCCATCAATCACAAGTGACAGTCTCCTTCCTGCTCTCTTCTGCCACAGTCTGGATCCTGGTCATGGCATCACCAAGAACAAGCAGCATAAATGACACTGAAGCACCTTCATGATGCTTTCCCGTCCCAACCAATGTAAGACCAGGGAAAGAAGAGAATGTGTGAGAGTGGTCCAAAGTTGCAAGGGCAGTCATAGGTGGCCTGTTCTGCAAGTGTGAGGAAGGGAAATGACTGGAATGACTATGAAGAGAAGAGAGAATGAGTTGGACCCTGAGGTTTTATCCAGGTTTCTGGCTGAATACCAAAAAAGCCACTCAGGAAAGGCGCTGTGGTTTTGAGTAAGGAGCCCCCAGGTTCATATCAGAGATTAAACCCAAGTGCTCTTTGTGCCCCCTTTTGGTGTTTAGTATATGGTTGCTCTAAATTTCACTGTTTGTGTAGACTGCGGCCTAAAGCCCGCCCGACTCCTCAGGTAAATCAGGCCTGGAGCTCCACTACTAGCGTTGCTAATCTAATGGGTTCCACCTCTTTCAGCTGTGTGGGGCAGATTCTGCTCCTTCATGTTCTGTATCTTCTACACTGTACACTGTTCAGTGGAATTGAAACACACACACACACACACACACACACACACACACACACTTGTTATGTGCTCACTGAAGTTTCTTTTTCCCCTCTCTTCTTCCCCCTTGTTTGTTTATCTTTAATAGTGCTTTTATAGTAACATGCTGGTTTCTGTGGCTGCTATAAGAAATACTTATAAAATCAGTGGTTAAAATACCATCTGCGGTCAAGCAGTGGTGGAGCACACTTTTAATCCCAGTATTCAAGAGGCAGAGGCAAGTAGATCTCTTAAGTTTGAGGTAAGCCTGGTCTATAGAGTGAGTTTCATAACAGCCAGGGCTACACAGAGAAACCCTGTCTCGAAAAAACCAAAAACAACAACAAATAGAAAAAAAGAAAAAAGAAAAACAATAATACAACAAAAACAAAGGCCACACATCTTTACAGTATATAAAATATAGATATTTCTTCATTTACTTATTTACTTGCTCTCCCAAAGTTCTGAAGGCCAAAAGTCTGAAACAAAGGTGTCAGAAGAGGTACTTTTTATTGTGAGATCTTTCACTGAATTACATCTGCCAAGATCTTTTGCCAATAAGGTCACATCCATATCATGTAGGGTAGGCATATGTTTTAGAAGAAGGGTATCATTCAACACACTACAGTGTAAGCATTAGCATTTCCCACCAAGCTCAGGCACAAAGGCCAAGCTACCTACAAAACCTTCACATCGATAAGTGCTCCCAGCTACAATAGGGTACAAGACCTCAGCTTATGTGAATTCTGCCAAGTTCCTGGGGCAAATGGCCTTGTACAGCAGGGAACCCAACCCCTCACTGGCCCAGTAAAGGAAAGTAAGTACACAGAGTAAACAGGGGGTATTTCAAAAGTACCTCCCATAGCTGGCCCAGGCTTGCTTCCACAATAATGCTAATAACTGTTACCTCCTGCTTCTCCTGGCTGCTCAAGGTGTATAGCCTCTCCTAACCTCAGGATTATATACATTTATCTAAGGACACTGCCAACTACCTCCCAACCGCCTACCAGTCCTGGAGCCAACATGACCAGCAGCAGGGGCCATGAAAGCACAGAAGGTAGCAATGTTGTACGCATGGATTGGAGTATGATTTCTAGACTCTTGTGTCATGGAACAAAGAACCAGATCAGGGACACATGAATGATGGTATAAATAGATTCAGTTTATTAAGGGAGAAAATACTAGTGAGGCTGGAAGTGAAACAGAGACTTGGGAAAGGTTACTAGTTGAATGACTCTGGAACTGGCCAGGAGAGTCAAGACCCTGATCCTTTATAGCCCATTTAAGTAGCACCTACCTTCTGCATTTGGAGAGTTGCAAGCTTTGCTCACACATTTTGGTCCCTTACAAGTAGCCAAGTAGCCATAGTCTGGGGTTTCCAGTTCTTCTGTCATTGGTCTTTCACATGTTCACTTTGATGAGTCTCTCCACCCTACTCTCCTACCAGAAGCAAGCACGCATCTGATCAGGGTCCAGAAAGTAAAGTCCTAGGTTTAAGCCTGTACACAATGTCTGCTTCTCTAGATGGCTTTCTCAAGTTATAAAGGCAGTAGTGGACCCTGGTCACATTTCAAAATGGAATGAAATCTGCCTGGCCTTCAGGCTGGCTCTCCTTTTGTTCCTATGTCTGCTCCTGCTGGGAAATGCAGAGGCTCTGGGAGAATGCTGGACCTTGGAAGATGGAGATGTGGTGCCAGAAAAAAAAAATTGCCCTACCCCCACATTTTTTTTCTTTTTTTATTAGATATTTTATTTACACTTCAGATGCCATCCCCTTTCCCCATTCCCCCCCTTAGAAAACCCCTATCCCATGCCCCCTTTTTCTTTTTGCACATATACATTTTTTAAAAAATGTTAATCATAGGATTTATAAGTTTGGTACTGCTCAATCAGAGGTGTAACCCACTACCCAACCTAGATATATCAACTATCTTTGACTGGTGGAGATACATAAGCATCTGCCTCCCTGTCTCCCCCCTCTTTCTCTCTTTCATCACCTAGCTTCTCCTCTCCTTCTTCTTCTCTTCTTACTCCTTTTCTTCCTCTCAGTACTCCTCCTACCTTAGCTCTTCCTACATATCACCTTTCCTGTTAAAATGAAACTTTTCTCTCAAAATACAATTAGAGCATAATTATGCCAATTTGTACCCGTGAGGTACAAGATAGTCCTCATACCCAGTCCATCGTTTAGTTGACTAACCAGAACCTACCCCCACATTTTTAAGAACAGAACCATGATAAGGGGTCAATAGATGAAAAATGAGGAAGACAGAGGGGAAAGGAGAATAGGAGGCTTTGAGGAGTGGAGAGAAGAGAGGGAGGAGGAGAGTGAATGTGAATATTTCCTGGTGATTTTAATTTTCACATCATAAAAACACTGCACATTTGTCAGCCACTATATTTATCTAACTACCTACTGTGTTTTCATGGTTGTATCTCAGGAAGAAAGGAAATCAGAATTTACCCCTTTCTTGCAAGCTTAACTTGCCCACAGCTGCTTTGGTACATAAAAGGGAAGGAAAAGCCCTGGGCAATTGCCAGTGGGCTCTCTCCTCTCATTGCAATGGCTGATTTTTCATAACCAATGGAAGGATGAAAATTGTCCCAAACTGCCCATCATAGGCAGCATGGCTTGTTTTGCTGTCCTTTCATGAGGGTAAGTTCCTTTCAATTTAGTTACCCCCTGTCACCTTCCTTACAGGATCCATTCCTCCATGACCATGTTTTCATAAATACACTGTATCAATTGAGTAATAATATTCTGGACTTTGATCCCAACCACTGCTAAGTAAATATTTCATTTGGTCAAAATGTTCTTTTATTCTAATGTACGTAAATTAGAGTGTGGGTACAGAATCATTATTGACTGTTTTTCATCCCTTCGCTGCCTCTACAGTCATCTGCAAGGTAGTCCCTAAGAGCATGGGCATCAACCATAGAGACAAAATAGACTCCTGGCCCTCTAACCATTGGTGTCCATAGTCATTCTGGTTCTACTCATATATATTTGTGCATAGTTCTTGTCCTATTAGCACATATGTTGAGGAGACAGCACTTCACCTTCTTACTTGGTCCTGTGTTTTCAGGGATTATTTGCCAAATAAATTATTTGTACTCCAGCTTTGACCTCATAGCTTCTGATGGAAACACAATCTAAGACAACAATCAATTGAGTTTTATTCTAGGCATGATTTAACATTAGGAAGTAAATCACTGTGATTAATCATATTAACAAAAGAAAAGGGGAAACATATAATCATTTAACGAGATGCAGAAAAACATTTGACAACACTCAACAGCCATCAACGATGAAATAAAAACCAACAAAACTCTCTTAGCAATCTAGGAATGGAAGGGAACTTTCTCATCTAGTGACAAGAAGCAACAAAATAAAACAAAGCAGCATGTATCATAATCAAAGGCGAAAGAGAAAATCTTTCCTTGTAGACTGAAAATGAGAAAAAGTTGCCCACTCTCACCACCTCTGGTCCAGGCTAAATCAGACATTAATTAAATTTAACAACAATCTGGAAGATAGGAATAAATATTAGAATCAAATAAAAACTCACTATTTGTAAGCTATATTATTGAGTACATCAGAAATGCAATGGAATATAGAAAACAAATTATTGGAATGAGTGAATCTAGCAAAGGGATACAAAGTTAATGTATAGTTTAAAAGGCATTGCAGTTTTATATATAACAAATGAGTACAGATTAAAATTATAAATCATGTCATTTATAATAACATTAGAAAATATCAAATGTTTGAAATAAATGCAATAAAATATATAAAACATGTATACTTGAAACACAGAAGTCATAAAAATATCAATAAAATGATAGATATGCTACAAATCATGGATTGAAAAACAGAATATTAAAAAGATAATAATTATTTCCAAATTAATTTGTACATTCAATAGAATCTTAATGAAATCTCAAACAGGCTTTTGAAGGTTGCATACTGAGAGACACTACAAATGCAGTCATAAAGAGGATGTCATATAAGTACAAGACAGTCCAATGTGAACTACGAAAGTGGCCAGTGAAGACCCCAGAAAGACATACATTGTCTTTTCAACAAGCTATTATCAGTCAATCAAATATCATTTGAAAAAACACATATTGTGAGATTCCTACCTCATGTTATATATGCAAACCAATTTTATGTGATGTGTAAATAGCAATATATATATATATATATATATATATATATATATATATATATGAACCTAGCATATCTTCATGATCTTAATCTTTGCTGTTGTTGTTTATTTTAAGACCAGATCTTACTATGCAGTGCTGGCTGGCTTGGCGTTTACTATACTGACCAGGCTGACCTGAAACCTACAATAATCCAGCATCCTCTGCCTCCTGAGTGCTGTGATTAAAGGTATGTGCCATCATGCCCAGCCATCTTCAAAACCTCAAATAAGCTTTCAGATGGAAATGATTGATCTTTACCAATATATGTACATTATGTATGTATTTATGTGTATGTATATATGTATATTCTCATTGAAAACCAATACTTAAATGAGACATAAAATACACAAACAAGTTAAAATCATAAATTAGGCTATATTAAAAGAGTAGGAAAAGGCTATGTTCAAAGAGGTGATATTATAGAAATTTTTTGCCAAATTTTATTCTGGGAAACCTTTGTTTTCATATTGATTTATACAAAATATTGTGTTATACAATATATTCTGGATAGCTCTTAGATGACCAGAGATTGACAGAGATACCAGAAAGAACTATCTGAAATTTTCTGTTGCACTACAAAATCAAGTCAAGAAAGGTAACAGATCAGTTAGCTGCCAGCTGCAGCCCTGCCCGTGACTTTAGGGCCACACCCTTCCTGATATCTTGATTTGAGTGGGGATCCCTAATATCCCCTTTCTACGTCATTATCTGCTCTATGGAACATGTTGGGGGCAATATAAAGAACTGGAGCTCTGCGTGTACTGTGTGGAGAGGGAAAGCTCACAGAACCACCTAGAAGGGCCAAGATACTGTGCTGGTCTATGCTGAGGTAACAAAGACAATGGCAGTTTTGCAAAAAAAACTTTTCAGGGTTGTACCTGGATGCCCATACCAACTCCACTCTTGAACTGAGGATAATCACAACTCCCTATCTTTGAAATGCACCTCTATGAATTTGAGGGAACCAGTTTCATTAAGGGTGTCATGTTAGTGGACTCTTGCATTCTTCCCTTCCTCAAAACCAAGGACAGCACTTACCAGATACACAAAAGTATATGCAGTGATGTACCAATGTTTCAGTCAATGGCAGACTGCTTATAAGACAGTGATTCTATATAAGAATACACTAAAATTAGAACATTCTTATTCCCTAGTAATGTTATGGCCATCTGATAACCTTGGGTTTTGTGCCTAGCACTGAAATTAAAGAGACTACACCTTGAGTACTAATGATGGGAAAAACTTGGACCACTAATTTCTGGCTCCTGCAGGCAATGAGCTTATATCTAATTCCTGACATCCTCTCCTGCCCTAGGCCTTCAACTTTGCAACTGATAGCTTTCTCAGTAGTTTGTCACATTTGCCATTCCTCTTGAGCTTTCAGCCTGTACTTGGGCTATGTGCTTATCTCTTCCCTGATGACTGTCCCTAGATCAAGGAAAACTTTCTACAAAGAAGAACTGAAAAAAAGAAAGGAAGGAAGGAAGGAAGGAAGGAAGGAAGGAAGGAAGGAAGGAAGGAAGGACAGAAAGAAGGAAGGATAGAAAGAAGGAAGGAAGGAGGGTGCCAGGGAAGGAAGAAGGGAGGAAGGGAGACAGAATGGACAGGGAGAGGGGAAGTGGAGAAAGAAGAAAGGGAAGATTTCTACAAATCAAGTCTGAGAACCCAATGGAAATTTTTGCAAAATATTCAATAAACGTTTCACTTAAAAGTTATATAAAGGCCTAAATATGTTTAACTTCAGAACTCATCAGAGAAAAAGCAAAACTACAATGGATGGCTACCAGACTGTAGCATAGCAGTCTCTGCAATGCGTATACCAACTTCTACAGACCACTTTCTGGAGCAAAGTTCTCGCATCTCCAGCTACCACAAACATTGACAGATGACAATTCATAGCCTGGCTGCTCTTCTTAGTGATTTGTTAACTGCAAAAAGCTTCTGCCTAGCAAGAAGCTACCTCTCCCCGCAGGGGAGCTAAATCAAATGGTTTCTCATATGGGGCATTTGATAGATCTCAGTGCCCAGCCCAATTTAGAGACAATTCTAAAGGTTTATCCCAGTTGTTCTCTGTGTAGCTCACGGGGATACAGTCTCCTTCTTACTCCCTCAAAGATATTAATACCCCCTAAATTTCTTGTATAGTATTTTTTGTTTTAGAGTGTGCTCACCAAGAAAGGAAACCTGAGACAATTACACTCTCATATGAATTGCAGATGTAAAACTAACCATGTTTTCCTGATGATAGGCACCAACTAGAACTCTTATATACCAACATGGACCAATTATAATGCTTGTGTATGCCAGTGGAAGCACAAATTCTTTGACTATCTTGGAAATCAGAATGTGATTATGGTAGTGCCTGCTATAGCTAAACATATGTATACAACCTAACAACTGCACTACTAAGTCCTATAGCTACAGATAAGGTATACAAGCCATATACCACATAATGTTTCAGTCATTAAAGGAGAGCAGATACAACAATGTTCCTATGAGACTATAATAAAACTTAGAATTCTTATTGCTTATAGGTGCCATAACTGCAAAATGCAGCACATTGCTCATCTATGTGTGGTGATATTGCTGTAAATAAGTCTGTAAATAGCATGTGTGGCTATATAAATTAATGAAGGCTGGAGGCAGGCAGGAAGGAAAATGATATACATTAATGCCAGCATTTGAAAGGCGACGTCAGATACTATCTTTACTAGGTTCTCTCCACCTCTCCGTGTGTGTGTATGTGTGTGTGTGTGTGTGTGTGTGTGTGTGTGTGTGCCCTTCACCACTCACTTTGTGATCATGCTGTGATGCATGGCTGAGGATTAATACCAGTAGTCAGGTACAGAAATGTGTACAATAGCACTGCTCGTACTACCCACACTGGGATTTCCCATCAGGATTAGAATATGTAGAGTTATGACACTCATATATAGATTTCATAAGCATGATGTTGAGTCAAACAACCACACACACAATAGAAAACTGAGCAAAACCTGTCAGCTTTCTATTAGACTTAATTCGTGGCCATGAAGGCCCTGTGAAGGTTGCTGGAGAGTGTAATGGATTTTTATCTAGATTCGTGTTATATGAATGTGCTCATTGCTGTGAAATTAGTTGGATTATATTGTGTGATCTGGTACTCTCTATATATAGCACCTGAACTTAAAATTGCCAAAAGCACAAAGAATGCACATACACACTCTTACATGCATGTAAATGCAGAAAGAACAAAACATACACACACACACAGAGAGAGAGAGAGAGAGAGAGAGAGAGAGAGAGAGAGAGAGAGAGAGAGAGAGAACATAGCAAAAACACCTCTAAGGTTGCCTTTCCATTTCTAACATCTAACATTGTGTTCCTTGTTCTTCCTTCCTGCTTCCAGCCCTCATTAATTACTACAGCTACATAAGCTGTGACCAGGCCCAGCTAACCACCTCAACATTTAAGAAGATCCAAGGTACTTGCTATATAAATATGAATGTTGGCTCCTAGTCTGTGTTGTAAGGAACACTTCCATCAAATCAGAAGATTCCTGCTCACCTGCCTTAGCCTAATGAGGGGAACATGGAGGATGGTGTGGGTTTTGCCACTACCGCGTAGGTGTGCACTTGATGAGTCCATGGAGATAGAAACAGGGTACTTGGTGTTGATGAAATTTTTTTAAAAGCCTTCTTTCCTTGCATGTTGGGAAGGTTCAGTGGATATGTTCTTTGATAAATGGTCACAGTAATGAAATTCACACTCTTTAATCACAAGGGCTATAATTTAATTAAAAACACACTGAGGATTGATTTGGGTGAGAGAGCTCTCCTGATTCTTAGGCTTTATTAAATTCACTGTTTCTTTGCTCAGCCTCATCCAACATGCTTAAATGCAGAAGTCGGTGGCAGAGAAGCTGTCACTGTTCTGATGAAATGAATCTAAGTTTAGAGAAGACCAGGCAGAACCCAAGTAAGAACCACAATAAACAGAAAAATGGCCCTGTTGCCCCTTCAGGCTTTTGCCTGCAGCAGCAGCAGGTAAGAAGTAGTAGTCTTACTGTTGTGAGAGCAACAGAGTCAGGGAAGCATGGCCAGGGGCAATCCTTACAGGATTAAAAGCAGTGTACACAGTCCTGAGCCCATAGTAGGAGTATAGGAACTACTGGGTAGTAATACAGTACAGTACTGGGTAGTACAGTAATAATCACTCACAGCCCACTTATGAATTAAGACTGTTACTGTCCCCATTTAAATATGCAGAAATACAGGAAAGGCCAAGGGGTTATATGACTTGCCTAGCAGAGTGTGAGATAGAGACGCCTGGTCGGACACTATTCATGTGCCACTTTTCAAGTAGATCTGCCCGTCCTCAAATCTATGGGAAGAAGCTGTCCTAAAATAGTGCTTCTCAAAGCATGGTCACTATACCAGCAGTATCATTAGCATCTAGGGATTTGTGAGGAAAGCACACTTTCAGAATCAGAAACTGTAGGAGTAGGACCTGGCAATTGGAGTTGCCCAAGCCTTTAAGAGATTATGATGTATGTTCAAATTTGAACACCACTAATAAAGTATCTGTGCATCAGGAAAACCAAGAAGATGACTCAAATATGCACCAATGTATAAAAAGATTAATACCTCAGATGTGTCTTGTGGGGATCTTATTCCGGAACAGAAGAAACAGTACTCTCATAAAGCACAATAAAGGGAAGTGAGGTCTGTATAAAACAGCTTCTTATACCTGACTATGGGAACCTTTTCCACTGTTCAGGTCCTGGGGCAACCATTATTCTCTTGTCTTGTGCTCTCCTCTGGGAAGTAGAAAAACACATTATCCCCCTGTCTTTCTTCTTTGCAGTGGAGAGGCACAGTCTTATATGTCTGTGAGGGATGAACTTTAAGGGACTTTCAGTATGAGAGTCAAGGGAAACCATCTGGTATAACCTACCTCCTACCCAATCTTGAGTTCTCATTAGCCTTGCCATGACTTTCAGCATATACTTTCTGTATCTGCTATTCTGCACTTCCAGAATGTTCTCTTGGAGACAGAACAAGTCCTTGCCATACAAATGGCAGATTCTGGGTACTACCATTCCACTAATTCCTACTTATGTAGGATATCACTAATCAGTTATACTTTTCCATGAGCTTTGACAGGGCCTTAGTCTTCTTCTAAGCTCAGTATTACCCCAATGTGTCTAGGAGTAGGTAAAGGTATCCTCAACCATTCACTCAATTCCTATTTGACCTGTATTTGCTGACTTGTGATAGGCATTTGTCAGGGATCAGTGCTAAATAGTTCCTTTCCAAGAATGTAAGTGGTAAAGCACCTCTGGAGTCTCCATGGCTCCTCCACACCATATCTTACAAATATGTTGGAGCTGGCATAGTAGAAACTCATGACCCAATGTTTCCAGTTTCCCAGACTAGAGATACCTAGAGTTTTAACATCTATGGAATCATTTACCTAGATTGTTCCAGAACTACACTGAGACCTGGCCTATAACTATTGAAGTGATAATGATTTTTAAGAAATTATTAAATGGATAATTTGTGAAGCTGTAACTCTAGGCTTTCCCATCTGTTATTTTGGAGGAAACTGGCCTGAGTCTTGTGAGAATATCTGTGAGGTGAATTCTCTAGGCCAAGGTAGCATATTCTCTCAGGTTCAGAATGCCTGGTTAGAGAGATGCCATACCCTATTACAAGTTCCACATGAAGGCCTCAGATCACCAATATCTATAGAAGATAACTTGTGCTCTAATATTATTTTTATTGATTATATTACAGTATGTTTATAGAAGTGGCCCCCTTCATGGGATAGGGTTTTTTGGGGGGGAAGGGGGGAAGGGGATGGCATCTGAAATGTAAATAAAATATCCAATAAAAAATAGTGAAACATCCAAAAAAAGAAGTAGCCCCCTTATAAAGTCAGTAAGTTACATGATGTAAACCATAAACTCCAGACATATCCCAGGCTCAGTGTACATTGTGAACATATATAGGGAGGCAGAAATACCAGGAGAGGCATACCTGGGGCTAAGGTGTTGGCAAGTATCACTTAGGTATATATGGAACAGAAATTTCACTAAGGTTGGTTAAGCTTATATACATTGTTTTTATTCTCTATCTATTGGGAAAGGGCCATAACCCATTCCATGTGCTAGGGAAGAGTCCGCCTTCACTGGAAATTTCCCATGAAGATTAAGATGATAGAGTTGACTAAAGAAACAAGGAAAATTAAAACAGGAAAAAAAAAACAGGTAAAAGGGCCCATTTTTAAAGGGAACTAAATAGCAGAACTATCAGACAAAGTTAGTATTTCTGTGATGTTAATACTCATTTCTTCAGTAGATTGAGTAAAGCACATTGCTGTCTCCAATATGGATGATACTCACCCAAGCCACTGAATAGAACAAAAAACCTGGATAAGAAGGAACCCCAGGCTCCATATCTCCTGTACTGGCTGGTTTTATGTGTCAACTTGACATGAGCTGCAGTTATCACAGAAAAAAGAGACTCCTTTAAGGAAGTGCCTCCATAAGATCCAGCTGTAAGGCATTTTCTCAATTAGTGAGCAAGGGTGGAAGGACCCATTGTGGGTGGTGCCATCTCTGAGCTGGTAGTCCTGGGTTCTATAAGAAAGCAAGCTGAGCAAGCCAGGGGAAGCAAGCCAGTAAGTAACATCCCTCCACAGCTTCTGCATCAGCTCCTGCCTCCAAGCTCCTGCCCTGTGTGAGTTCCTATCCTGACTTCCTTTGATGATGAACAGCAATGTGGAAGTGTAAGCTGAATAAACGCATTCCTCCTCAACTTGCTTTTTGGTCATGATGTTTTGTGCAGGAATATGAACCCTGACTAAGATACTCCCACTGCTAGAAGTCTCAGCTAGAGTCATCTGCATAGACTCCCTGGGGCTTCCCCCCCCCCCCCCGTCATTCCAGGTCTCTGGTATGTTCTAGAAATGACCCTCACAGCCTGCTGCCACCGATTTCCATCCCCCTCCCTACAAGTGATCCCCTACCCTCCTTCTTCTCCCCATCCTCTCTCCCACCCAGATCCCTCCATCCATCCACCTTCAATGTCTATTTTATTTCCCCTTCTGAGTGAAATTCAAGCATCTTTCTTTGGGCTCTTCTTGTTATTTGGCCTCTTTGGGTCTGTGGATTGTAGCATGGTTATCCTGTACTATGGAAGTGGAAACTTCCTGTAGCCAGGCAGGACTTCTAGTGGAAGAATAAGGACACCAACCCACCCACAAAACCTTTGACCTAAAATGTGTTCTACCTACAAGATGAGCAGGGACAAAGATGGAGAAGAGACTGAGGGAATGGCCAACCAATAACCAGCCCAATGTGAGACCCATCTCAGGCTCAAGCACCAATCCCTGACATGACTAATGATGCTCTGTTATGCTTACAGACAGGAACCTAGCATAACTGCCCTCTGATAGACTCCATCCAGCAGCCAAGGGAAACAGATGTAGAGACCCATTGCCAAATACTGGAAGGAGCTTTGGAGTATTGTGGAAGAGTCTAGGGAAGGATTGAGGGACCTGAAAAGTACAGGGATTCCTTAGGAAGACCAACAGAGTCAACTAGCCTGGACCCTTGGTGGCTCCAGAAATTGAATCACCAGCCAAAGAACAAGAATGGGCTTGAACTAGGTCCCCCACATGTATGTAGCTGATGTGCAGCTTGGTCTTTATGCAGGTTCCCCAACAACTGGAGTGGGGACTGTCCCTAAAGCTGATGCCTGTGTGTAAATCCTAGTCTCCTAACTGGGTTGCTTTGTGTGGCCTCAGTGGGAAAGCTTCTAGTCCTGCCGAGACTTGAGATGCCAGAGTAGGTTGGTACCCAAGGGGGGCATCCTCCTCAGAGGAGAAGGGGAGAGGGAAGAGGTGTGAGGGGGAAACTGTGAGGAGGGAGGTGTGTGAATGTGATTGGGATGTAAAGTAGATAGACAGGTGGACAGATGGATGAACAAGTGGATAGACAGAAGGACTGATGGGCAGACACACAGACACATATAGATAAATAGGTGAGAAAAAGGAACTCCAGTACTTAAAAGATTTAAAATTGAAACAGTCTTTCTCTGATTTTGGACTTGAACTGAAGCAGAACCTTTTCCTTTGCCTTAACCATTCAAGACCACAAGCACATCATTGGTCTTCCTGTTTCTTAGACCTCTAGACTCTGGGTTCAATGGTATCAAGAGAAAAAAATATATTTCAAAGTGAAATTAGTGAGACCAGAAATTAGTTTTATTCTTGTTCAGAACCTTGACTAATGTACTGTTATATGTCAACACAGATACCATTTGTTTTATGGAAAATAACTGTTTTTCTAAATAAAAACATTGTGTAAATGCTCGTGTGGTTTTAGAATTTTTACTGTCTGGCTTTATAGAAGATGGTGTGATCTTTTGTGTTCATCCCTATATTCAGCCTGCCAAGAAATCACACAGCCTTTGGGAGGCTGCATTGTATGCCTGTGAAAGAAGGAGAATGCAAAAGGCAACTCAGATCTTACTGTTAATATGGGAAGAGTTTTCATCTTTCAGACCCATTGAAAGGTTCTTGGAGATGCCAAGGGTCCTCAGACCCCATCTGAGAATTGCTACCCTAGAGATTATAATATTCAGCTTTGATCTATCAAAGTATGTTAATTTGTGCTTTCATCTTCTCAGGCAATGAAAGGATCTTAAATGCTTCAGTTCTACCTTTTTTCTTCCAGCTTACATATTGCTATTCCTGTGTATTTTGATTTATATTTCACAGCCCTATAGCATAGCAGTCTTATTTTATATACAATTTAGATTCATGCTTATTTGCTCACAAATTTGCTCCTTTATTCTGATTTCTAATTCACATTGAGAGGAAGGATCCAAATGATGTAAACAAATATTATCAGGAATAGAAATCAATAAATCTGTCGGTGTGCTATTCCTTTAACCTAGAATGCTTTTCTCTGTTACTATCTCAATTATACATTAACCTAGAATGTTTTTCTCTGTTACTATCTAAGTTATACCTTCTTTTCATACATTTCACACTCAAGAGTTTTCCTTTTCCTTTTTGCTTTGCTTTTTTGAAATAGGACTTTGCTGTATAGGCTAGGTTTGCCTAGAAGTTGTTCTGCAGCTCATATTAGCCTGAAACTCATGACAGTTATGCCTGTGTGGAATCACAAACCACTATCCCAGAAGGAACAATGTCTTGAGCATCTATTATGCTCTGTGAATTTTTCTAGAACCCTGCTGACCCAGAGAACTTTATTCTATCATGATCATATTCTCTCATTGCACTCTCAAATAACAATTAGTACTGTGTGACACTCGAATGCCCAAAATATGGCAAGCTCAACTAAATAAGTGAAGTTTTGACTTAATTTTAACTAATATATTCTAATTAGCCACATGTGACTAGCAGCTACTATATTACATAACACAGTTTCTAGACACTGTGTGAGCATGAGTAATACTGTTCCCATGGGAAAGATGTCAACAAATAACAACTGATCTAATATAGCTCTAGAGACCCTGGACTGAACAATGATGGTATTCAGTAAGTGTTAAATAGGTATAGACTCACAAAGGATGTTTTAGGTAATGTATAAGTTACCAACCCAGAAACAATGAACTGACCAGAGGGAAGAATATGGGATTTTGAAGTAAAATAATCTGGGTGGAAATCTGCTTTCTGGCCACTTACTAGCTCTAAGTTTGGGTTGTAAACCTTAATTGTCCCATGTGTGTAGTGAGTTAATGATGACCACTTTGCAAAGTAGGAATGAAGTGGCAATTCAATTCGGTGAGCGCATGAAATCCTGTGACCTTCTGGAATCACTTCTATGTCCATTTACCAGACTCTTCCCCAAACTCATGCTGTCACATATGTCCTTAACTTTGGCATTATCATTGGTCCCCAAGCTTGCAGGCCATTAAAACAACCAGGGAAACTCACTTTAGCTGCTTCAAAGGTATGGGTCCATGTTATAAGTGAGATGGAGCCACAGTAGAATGAAGCAATGGTGAGGGCTGCTTCCTCTCGACCCACATCTGTGTGGAGGGAGCAGATGCCAGTGACAATCCTTCCCTTCCTTCTTGTTGAGGTATTGTATTTAGAGAAATAAGAGTTTCAGTCTTGGAAGGTCCTTTTCAGAGACCATCAGGCAAGGCTCAGAGCAGAAAGGTAGTGAGGTGGGCTCCATCTTGGATCTGGTTGAAGTTTTTATTCCCAAATGCTGTAACAGCAAACATTCCTAAAATGCAAATCAAGCTGTGGTAGGAATACCCTTAGAGAAGTTAGGGAACCTGTCAGTCCACAGAGCACGAACAGCTTGGTTTGCAGCATGGATTACAACAGCAACCACACATGCTGATTCCAACCATGCACAACTAAGGACATATTCTGCCCCACTGACAGCCTGCCTCCTTACTCCCTACAAATACCTGGCTGCTACTCCACTGGCACTAGGGCTGACAGGGCTTCTGTCAGAAGTCTGTCTGATCTCCTGCACTCTCTGCTGGCTTGCCACCAGGCTGAATACAAAGCCCCAAAACTTTGCCTCTCAGAGCCCAGGTACCAAGATTAGGCATTTGGTAACTGAGTACAATCTCACTCACCTTCCTCTTACAAAGGAGAGCTGAGTGCATTACTTCTCAGACACACTTATGTGGGTATGAAGTGTGGAGCTCCACAGAAGGGAAAGAGTAGCTAGGAAGGGATTTGGAACTGGCATGCAAGCTCCCACTTTCCAGCATGCTGTAGTAGCCATAGTCCAAGAATACCTAATAACCAAGTTCCATGAAGGAATAACGTGGATGGTTTTGCTTTATATTAAACTGGGTAGTTCATATTCCAAAAGCAGTGAGGAGCTAGGCCGTTCGATCTGAAGCCTTTGTCAAAATACACCTCAAAGGTAAAGAAGGTCAATGATGTTCATTTGGAGCCCTCTTCCTGATTTTTAGCCCATTCCCTGTCTAGTGCTTTCCTATTGTTCTGCATCTACATAAAGCTGAATGTATTGCTCTGATATATCCATGTGCTCAAACCCTTCTATGGGTTCAGTCATGGACTCTCCTGGAATCCTTCCAATTCCCCCAAAGCTGTCTTTGCTCTGGGAAGATCTGGCAAATGATAAGATAAGCCAAGAATTCGGCAACACCTAATGGATAGTGGGAGCAGGAAGGTGGTAGACATGTCCAATAGAGCCTCTTAGGTCAACATTGCTCATTCACCACAAGAAACCTACAGTAACTTTGTAGAAGCCAGTGCTTCTCTTGCCCATATGAAAAATGAAGACATAGCTCTCAGGGGCAGTTCCAGATTTGGTATCCTGAGTGGCTGCATTCCTAAGAATCCCTTGGAATAATTCCCAAGTGTTGAATAGCAATTTCCTCTAGGATAAAACTTTCCATTTGGGGGAGATACTTGGTTAAGACACAAGATATTGTAAGGGGTAGTGAAACATCCCTTCCTACAGGGAAGCTTATAAAACTCAGGAATAAGCAACTCAATGGCTTCAGGAAATCCCTGAAATGGACCAGATTCACTAGGTCCCCTCCTTGTCCTAGGCAACAAGGAGTGCCAAGAAACACTCTTGGATAAGCTGACATGACTAGAACAGGCAGAGACCAGCCCAGCTGCCTGCAAGAGATACTCTCTAATATGTTGAGTTGCCTGCAGGTTTCCATTTTTATGAGCTTTCACACATGCTGGGGTGGGCTTTCAATGATGCAGCTGTCTCTGATTTATTTCTGCTCCTGTAAATAACCCCAGTAAACTTATTGCCTCACAAAGTTGGGTTTTGGTGATATCCTTACTGTGATCTATTGTTGGTTCCCTATCTGGAGTATGTAGGCCTTTGTTAACATCTTCCCAGGAATGATATCACATAGCAAGAGAGCATGTGTTCCTGTGGGAGAAACATTTTCTGCTCTCCAGGGATTACTAGCATCCAAATTCTAGGAGTGAAAAGGAGGCATAAGTGGCTTTGATGGAGACCCACTGCTCCACCTTTTAGCCTATTTTCTTCTTTGCTTAATAGAAACCTCTACTAAAATCAGATTTTCTCTCTCCAGCATTTTTAGTGAAGTAACAGGACAACCTGGCTTTACAGCCACTCATTTTACTTATATTACAGCTGTTTGTTTTAATAGAACCTAGTGTGTTTACTAGGAACCATGGGCTTAATGTTCTGGGCTACCAGTTGGGAAGAACACAAATCTTACTATTTCCCTTGCAGTCCAGAAGCGTTAAGCAAATAGTCTTTTTGTGATAAGTATCTGATACTTGGTACTTCCACAAGGCTTCTTAATTCTGACTGTGGATTAATGAGGCAGTTTATCTGAGCATGCAGCAAATCCTGGGCTTTCTCCACTGCCTCATGGCTCTTCTTGGAAAACCTATGCACAGAAAATATGTGGATTTCTCCAAGTAGGGTAAACATATCTTTAATTAAGCAACGAGAAATGAAAAGGTAATGAGCATCAATTTGGGAACATGACACTGACTTATCTGTGGTTGCTCTATAGGTAAGATGGCTTACACTTTGTGGGGCTTGTTGATAAATCACTGGGCTTTGCTCATATCTCATATAAACATATCACTTCTGATATCTCTGAATCATGGTCAGCAAAATGCCCATGCCAGGGCCCCATGAATGGATAAAACTACACATACATTTCACTCCCTGATGGAGAGTACCATCATTTATACCAAATACAACTGATGCCTCCTTTGTGTTCTTTATGTAGAAAATCAGTATTCTTTGCTTATCTTAGGCAAATGTTGACTTCAGGTATCAGAGGAGCTGCCTCTCATCTTGAGGTCAGAGAAGAAGTGAAGTAGGACTATGACCCATCTACTTCTGTAACATTTAGCCCAGTGCTGAACCCTAAACTTTTCTTTGGGGTGACCTCAAGTGACCAGGTGATAGGAAGGTGTTGGGAGCCAAGTCCTAGCAGAAAGTGGCTATCATCTTTATAGCCATCTTGGGCCATATACCCTGACAAAAGACTTGTTTTTCAACAGCCCACAACAGCTGAGCACACTCTGATAAATATCTTGTTTATCCCATATATCTTGTTTTGTTTAGTGCCCTAGCTGCAAAGCACACATAGTAAAGTGTCTTCAGCTGCATTCCCCTGCTTGTGCTTATATATACCCAGGATTTCCATTCAGTAAATGGGACTTGATCACATACCCTGTCTTGTCTCCATTCTTTGCATCTCTAGTCCCTCCATCCATACTCTCTCTCTCTTGCAGACCCTGTTGACTGACCCTCATGGGCCGGGTCAGGAAGATACTCATGGAGACTGAGGATGGCATCAAAACCAAAATCTTGGGAAAGTAGTATGGTGTAGACCCACCACAAGTGGCTGGATCTCAAACACAATTACAGAATAAAGGGCTTTCAATCTAAATCTAATGGGGAAACTGATAGGGCTGTCCATGATCCTTGGTGCCAGGATGTACTAGAAACCCTGGAAAGTGTCACAGATGCAGTTGTGAAAGAAAAAGAAGGCAACACAAGCTATGGCTCTTTGTAGCAAGACATTGAGATTTTCCTTTGCTGTTTCCTTCTATCTTCCAGGGCCAATGGGATTATAAAAAGTATACCAGATTCACAAACATATTCAGGAGTTGGAATGCTGTATTCTACCTAAAGAGTCCATGTTCTCATTTAAAAATTTGTTTCCACCCCCTCTCAGATTTCTCATGCTATAGCAATAGAGACTGAGGAACAAATTTAAACAGGGATGTCGTGGCTGGGAGCCAGAATGTTTGCACTTCTGGAGCCACCCACATTTCTGAGTACCCAAATGATATATTCTGCTGGGAACACTTATTTGGATTATTAGGGGGCTGGTTACATGGCTGAAGATGGTGCTCAGGTTTTCAAAACAACATAAAAATACCTCTCAAAGTATTAGTATGCTTAACTCTGCAATCCATTTTCTCCATATTCAATATCAGCTATGACAAGAAAGATGTATTTATGCTCTCGGATGACTCAGCCTTAGTAAATTAGACCTGTCAAAGTGGCTTTCTTAGCACACTAGTTTGCTGTATTTTTGACATCTACTCAGTGAAGGAGAGGACACTGTTGTATGGAAACAGCTAGAAAAGGCAGTTATGAAACAACGTGATCAGTGCTTTCTTCTAAGTGGCACTTGACTTTGTGCATGGCTGCCTCTGGTAGGGGCTGGAGCCTGGATTAGTCCTATTGTACCTGTGGCCTCACCATCATTGTCCTAAAGCTCTTGGTGTCTTTTCTGAGCTCTAGACTTCTAGCTAGACTCTCTGAGCTTTGTCTGACTAAGCAACTTCCTTATCTAGAACCTTCCATTGCTTTCCTTTGCTTATGACTCCAATATGTCCCTGACCTAGTTCTCATGGGCTTGTTAGTCAAGCCACAGCTCCTACTTCCTCTGTGGTAATCTGAGCAGGTGCTTCTCTTGGCCACAATCACTTAGCCCAACTGAGCAGTTCCTGTTACATGTACCCAATAGGGTACTGGGATTATGATGGTTTTCAATCTTCCCCTCTAGGAAGGGGTCACAGTCTATTACAACACACCCAAAACAGGGCTGGATATTTCTCTCAGTTCTTTTAGAATCATTACTCTACATTCCACTGAAATTTTGATGGGACTGTGTGAGAGCACCTGAAGTAGCAGGAATAGAGAAATGGCAGGGATCAGCTCAGGGCTCTAGTTCTCATCCCACAACCTCCTCCTAGAGGCTGAGACATGGGGGGGGGGGACAATGCTCCAGGTTTTGTGCTTTCAACATCTCCTATCTGTGAAACCACAATATGCTAATCATATTTAATAAATAAACAGATGCCTTCTCCCCTTCCTGGTCCACTCGGGTGAATAATCACTGAGCTGGGATTTTTAAATTTTTTCCTTTATATTACATTTTTATAAATTCTGCTTTCATCAGTGAACACAGATCTTGAGCTTTTGTAAATGCCTATAATTTATCACACGCTGAAGTGGACATTTCATTATTTCACTACAGTCCCTTGACAGGAGAACTGGTTTCCTTCCATGGGCCCCTTATAAAAGGTCCTGTTTTCAAGATATGTGTAATAACCTGCTCTATGTATGATGTGACAGAGCCTTGAAAACTTGGAGAGGTCTTCTGGGACATCATGCAATCACAGTTTTCTCCCCTTCTTCTCCAGGCACCACAATGCCTGTATCAGAAGACTGAGATGAGGAGACACTCATAACAAAGCCAGGCTTAAGTTCAAGTGCTATTGGGTTCATGGGTTTCAGATCCCTCTTACTCCTATGTAGGCATAAATTTTTTGCCACCTACTTTTAATCAGGGTCCAACCTCACCTCTAGCCCACCACCCAGCAGCTGTAGTGGAAGAGAAAAGTCATTAGGATATGGGGGAAGTGGACCTGTTCAGCAATAGTTCTTTGTGGCTAGCTCCATCTTCTTTGGCAGCAGTTCAGTCCCATAGAAAACACCAAATATGTTTTAGCAGCTGCAGACCAGTCCTCTAGGCAGGCAGACACCAGGAACAAACCAGTAGTTACAGTCCAGTCTTTCTAGCAAGCAGAAACCAGGCAGGTATAGTTTAATCCTGAAGAAACCACCAGGGTAGCCAACCAGCCTAAGGCAAGTCCACTGGCTGTGGGTTTGATTTTTGTTTGTTGTCTTAATTTACAATGTCCTGTTTCTGCCATCAAGTGAGTCTTCACTGGGAAGAATCAGGGGATCAACTAACTGGTCTAATATTATCTCATAGGATTACTGGCCACATAGCCATTTCAACACTTGGTGCCATCTTGGAGCTTGGACCATAGGCTTCTACAATGACTGGTAACTAACTACTGAGAATGATCAGGGCTATATGTTTCAGCCCGATTGATTGTTGCCCAGGAAATAAACTAGAAATGCAGGGTGCTTCTCCCTCTAAAGAGATCTAAGAAGACAATCAGTTCAGCCATTCTTAAGTCCCTGTGTCACTCTTGAAAATGTTGTCAAGAAACCCATTTGAATCCCCAACTCTCTTTCCTTTTGTATCTGGAAAAACATTTTGTTTTCCAATTCAAGCATTTTTTCCGACATCTGTCTTTAAAGCATACACAGGGTTGAGTGTGTGTGTGTGTGTGTGTGTGTGAGAGAGAGAGATACGGTGTGTGTCTGTGTGTGTATATGTGTGTCTATGTGATGTGTGTGTTTATGTGGCATGTGTGTATGTGGTGTGTGTGTGTGAGTGTATGTAGTATGTGTGATGTGTGTGCTTGTGTGTAGTGTATGTGTGGTTTGTGTGTGTGTAGTGAGTGATATATATGGTGTGTGGTGTGTATATGTGTGGTACGTGTGTATGTGTGTGTGGTGTGTGCATGTGTGGTATGTATATGTAGTATGTATTTGTGTGATATATATATATATATGTAGTGTGTATGTATGAATGGTATGTGTGTGATGTGTATATGGTATGTGCTTGTGGTATGTGGTATGTGTGTATATGTGCTTGGTACCTGTGTGTGCTGTATGTATGGTATATGTGTGTGGTATGTGTGTGTGTGTGGTGTGTGTTTATTTGTATGTATGATGTATATGGTGTGTGGTGTGTATGTGTATGATGTGTCTGTGTGTGGTATATGTGGTGTGTTTGGTGTGTGTGGTGTGGTATGGTGTGGTGTGTGTCCGTGTGTGTGTGTGTGTGTGTGTGTGTGTGTGTGTGTGTGTGTGTGTGTTATTAGTTTGATTGAGCTTTTTGCCTTTCTTGTTGCTTACATGCAGGTCTCATTCTCTTCCCCCAGGGCTTTAGAGAAATGTCACCAGTAGCCTTAGCCATTGAAAAAAAAAAAAAAAAAAAAAAGAATAAAGTCTCAGTTCTGATTCTGCTGCATAACATATGTTTACATGGACAGTACACCCTCAAGCCTCTGGAGGACTGTGTGACAGAAGTTGGGTGTGAATAGGTTGTAAACCAAAGGTCACTGCTTAGTTTTTTGTTGATAATGCTCACCTAAGCTGATGTGACTGTGCTTCAACCAGGTCTTTGAAGCCCATGAGGATAAACCTTCTGCTATCTTTGTGTAGCCAGATCCCAGTTATGGGAGGGGAGATGACTTATCCTACCCTATTGTCTGATTTGAGTAGGCTGCCCAGAGTCCTGACCTGGTTTATTTACATATCCTGACCTCCCAGACTTGAAAGCTCTACAGGACCCAGTGAGAAAGCCAGTTACATTCCAATGGGTTCCTGGATGTCCCCATGCCAATGTAGATGCTCCATTGTCAGAGCTTTCTAGGGACATCTGAGAGGCCACAGTTGCTATCCAAGAAGGGTAATTTTACCAGGTACCTCACCAGCATTAAATACCAAGTCCCTTCCAGTTGTTCCTAATCCCCAGTTCATCTGCTCTGACCTAGTGGGGACCTCACAAGAACACTATTGCAAGCCCTGCATTGACAAGGGTCTCTAATCTCTTTCCTTGCCTTGCTTGGTTTTTCAGTGTAGCTTACTGCATGTCCCAATGGAGGGAGTTCTCATTTCTATTTAGTTTTCTTCTGGAAAATAAAAAGCAATGAATGATCTCAGATGTAAGAAGAGAGTAAGATCATTCTGTATTTGAGAGGCATGTTGATACTTCTTCCAGAAAACTCCTTTGGGCATTTAGTATCTTTCATATGGATGCCATAGGCAAACCAGCTGTATTAATTTACTAGAGTTTCAGTAATAAAGTCCTATGGACTAGTAGCTTACACATGAAAAGTGTTCTGTTCTTTTCTATATGACAGACCTCTAGAAGCTGGGCATCTCAGCATGTAGACAGCCATCTTTGCCTTGTTATGTCACATCACCTTCCTTCTGCATATGTCTATGTCCAATTTTCCCCCTTTATCAAGATAATAGTCCCAGTAGAGTGAGCCCACAATAATGGCCTCATTTTAATTTGATTGCCTCCAATAAATACCCTAGCTCCATAATCAGCCACATCCTGAAGATGCTGGGGGTTAGGGTTATGACATATTCTTTCAGAGTAAATGACAGAGAAGATAATTCTGCCTTAAATTGTTAGCTCTCTGAGCTGCAGCTTGGATGGAATGATTTCCAGATCAGATGTATGAAGCTCATCTTGTTCTCAATTACCCTGGGCTCATTTTGAGTGGCTACTTCAGAAAAAAAAGGACAATGTTTTTGCCCTCAAGAACCAAGAACAGCTTTGGAAGCTTAGCTCGGGGGAAGCCACAGAAGTTCAGAAAGGAGACAAAGCAGTGGCTCCAAGAAAATAAAAAATGCAAGAATTCAGTCAGAGGGACGGCAGCACAACAAAAAGCCTGAGACCAGGAAGATGATGAGGATTTGGGGAAATCAAAATATCTGCTCTATTCCATAACACCAAGCTTTCTAAGGCATGAATACAGAATGAAGTCAAATATGATTCCTTTAGATTGCATATGCTTTGCCAACATTTAAAGGAAATCTCTGAACAACTTCTGGGCATTCCTAGACTCTTCAGACAGGTGGATGGGTTTGCTCTGATTGGGACACTGGATGCAGTGTCTACCCACTAAGAAACGACTGAGGAAGGTTCTCAGAAGAGGATGCTTCTTCCTCTCTGAGACTCACCTGTTGTCTGGACTCTTACCACAAAGTGAAGGTAGCTGTCCATCTCCTCCTAATGATACAGGAAGCCTGGAAACCAGCTCTCCTAGCTGTGTACCCCTGCTTCCTTGGAGAAAATCACTTTCTTCTGTGATGTAAGTTTACAGTGCTGCTAGATCATTATGCCCATGTAATAGGACTCAAACCACAGAAGCAGCAACATGGAAATGTGCTTCTTGTTTACTGCAAACAAATTTAAAAATCAATTGAAAAATGTTTCTCTCAAATGTGCTGCACAGTCATTGGGGTGATGGCTTTTCCTACTAACCCACAACCCTGATGAGCTCTTCTCCTTGGCAGGAGTGTGCTCTAAATTGAGAAACTAGGCAGCCCTCAGGAACAGCTGAGCCCCCGACTCTAATGGTTCCCTGGATTTTGTTGTTTTGTCCTCTGGGAAAAGCTAATTCAAAAACTCTCCTTGTTCTCTTGGGGGCAAGACTGAATCTGCTCTGTTGAATTCACTTCTCTCTTGTTGTGGCTATTTAGTATGGCATGAGGTGAGAACGGCCCCAACATCCTCTATGGCACTGAAAAGCCAAAACAGTGGGTATAGACTTTCAGTGGCAAAGATATGGCTCTGGATGGGGAGCACCGGCTTATCTCTGGAAAGTGTCTATTTTAATGTGTCTTAGCATGTGGCAGGGACTGGAGTGTTCTTTGGTTCTTTATCCCAAAAATACATACTGGTGCATACATGAGGGGAAGACCCAGGCCACAGCAAGTTTGCAGTAACATAAGGTCCAAGCTTCTAGCTGATGTGACTCCTGGCTGTCCAATCTCACTTACCAGGGGGCCAAGGCAAAAGGCAGGTGGCAGAGTAGAGGCAATAGAGACTGAAGTAGATGAGTATTTCCAGGCACTATGACCCTTCACAGGTTGTGGTGGCATAAGGCTGGGGAAAATGCATTCATTCTCTTCATTTCTAGTTAACCTTAATATTGCACAAAGGCCTGTGTCATGGAAATGCTTTTCTATTGCTATGATAAAACACAATGACCAAGGCAACTTATAGTAAAAAGGAGTTGAATTGGGCTTATGGGTCCAGGGGGCTAGAGTTTCTGATGGCAGAATGAGGCAAGGATCTTAAGTGACTGAGCAGTAGGTGGGAGTTTCACATCTTGATCCACAAGCAGAAGCATGAAGTCAAAATGTCACAAGTCTTGAAATTTCAGTTTTCTATACATGACTTATTTCCTCCAGCAAGGCCATACTTCCCAATTCTTCCCAAACAGCCACCAACTGGAGACCAAGAATTCAAACATGGGCTTCTATGAAGGTGATTCTTATTCAAACTTCCACAGAAAGGCTGCTTTCAAGTAAAGCCCATTACTGTCTTTTCATTTTTATTAGCATATATTCTTTGTACAAAATAGTGTATTGCATTGTGACATTTCCAGGCATATATCATTAACTGTGGTCATATTCATACACTCGCAGCCCTTATTCTCTCTTGATCTTCCTCCCATTGGTCCCCTTCTTCATTCCAATTTCATCCATTTTCATGGCTTATATATACATATATTCTGAAAACAAGAGAGCATACAGTATTTGTCATTCTGAATCTGGCTTAGTTTTTCTAACATGATGGTCTCCAGTTGCAACCATTTTAATATAAGTGACATAATTGTGTTCTTCTTTTTGGAAAAAAAAAAACCCTCCATTGTATATGAGTACTGCATTTCCTTTGCCCATCAGAAATATGAGATAGTGGCCTCTCAACTCAGGATCCTCTTCTGCAACTTGTTCTCAATACATAAAAACAGACTCCATCACAGTCTGGTTAATCTTTGAGCAGGCAGATTAGATGCCTATGAGGAAGTCTGTGAACTTGTAAGTCAGTTCACTGACACCGGGCCTGTGGACAGTGGACATTGCGGTAAAGGCTGCCCAACTGGGGACAACACTATTTAAACAGACTAAGCTAATTTGTTGAGGCTTTGCTATGATTGAATGTCTATGTTTTGAATGAGTTTTCATTTAAATTGAAATCTAATTTGTAAGGTCTTGGGGGTAAGGCTTTAGAAAGAAAGAGCTGAATTAGGTGGTCCCTGCTCTGTGTGAGGAACGCAATCATGGTCCCTGGTATTTCAGACTTGGGTTGTTTGTTGTTTATTACAGGTGGCTGCTTTGTTTTACTTTTATTCATCACAGCAGATTGAGAAGAATATGTTTTGACAAAAAGTGTTTTAAAGAGCCAATTGTTTTTGCTACCAATTTATGTCCTCTTTCCACCTGTTCGATAAGTCTGCAACTGGTGTTCTTGAAGGGACATTCAGGTACAGGGCAATCAAGAGGCAGAAAGAATACTAGTACAAAAATGAGTCAAATATTTAACCTCAAACACATCGATTTCTTTTAGAAAATACAGCTGAATTCATTTAAGAAACATGGCATTTGGATAGAAGCCTTTCTAAATACAACTAGGAAACAAGGGTTCCCTAAGTGAAAGGTACTCTATAACCCACCTCAAGAGAAGGCATGAGGCCACTGGCCTTGCCAGGGAATCAGGGCCTGCTGGGGCCTCCAGGGCTTTTTTCCCATGCCCTAAGAACAGCACTAGACAAAGCCTTTGACTAACAGTCCTAAGAGATCATTTGCCCATGCCAAGGAGGAACTGCAATGGGTATTGGCACAATCCAGACTAGAGTTCAGAACCAACAGACCAGAAAGGACTTCTCAAAGGCACGTTTGCATGCTGGAGATGGGCCTTAGGTGACACAGAGGTGTAGTGTTAATAGTCAACCAGGCACCAAGTGTAGGTATGTGTCTTGGGCCAGGTGCTTTTAAGTATCCTGATGACAGAAAGGACTTTTATCTTGGGCCTGTGCTACTTATCTATAAGTCTCTAGTTTTTTTTTTTTTTATCACATCCATTTTTATCAAAGAGAATGGCTGAGGTTCAGGCCAGCCAGACACTAGGATCACGCTTAGACTAAATAACATGAGTTAGGTTTCATTGTACCATTTGTATCACAAGAGATATCAGTATTCTATTTGAACACTGAGAGAAAGTTTCCTTTTCAAGTAAATTTAAGCAAAACCAGTGAGTGAAACTAAAGAAAATTTAAATAAATCATAGCACAATTGTAAGCATAAGAAGACTGGACTATGGAAAGCTCTGGAATACAAGATTCTCCTGAGTCTGATGTTATACAAAAATAGAGATAATTAATGGGAAGAAACACTTAATGAATTTATGAATTAGGTACTTGAGAGAAAACTTATATCTAGGATATATAATGTTTTTACAACTTCATAAGAAGCAGATAAATAACCCAATTTATATCAAGTAAAAGACAATATACATTTCTCTACAGAAGATATACACATGTCCAACGACCATAGACATTTGAAATCATTAACTATGAAGTCCATGTCCTGAAGCAAGAACAAAGGAGAGTCTCGAGAGGCTAGAAAGTTGAAGAGGATAAGAAGAGTCCTAGGTGGATAAGCTACACATTGCTCACTAGCAGCTAGGCCACACACAGACAGACACAGGCACATATGCAGACTGGCACAAAGGCCTTGGGTTGTTACACACAGGCACTGGCAAAAGCATAAAAGGTGAAGACCTTTAACCTGAAGGCCGTATTTATACAGAATCGCAAAAAAGTGACATTTTGGTAGGAATAGTCGAGTTGTATAACAGATATCATAGCTTTATTTGCTATTCTCCAGACATTTTTCCTTTCTCAACTTGCTCCTTTTCATTAAAACACTCTTTGTAAGATTGAACTTTAGTAACCACACAACAGAATTTTTCCACGAAATTAATCTAAATCTCTTCACCTTAGCCTCAGACAGACTCTTCAGACAATGGCAAAAAGCAGCCATAATCTTCACCTAAATACCACACACACACACACACACACACACACACACACACACACACACACACACACACACACACACACACACACACACACACACACACACACACACACCAGTCTCTAGGCCACATACTGATACTCTTCTCCACTGAAATCTCTTGGGCCTGGTTGGCACAGTTCAAATTAGAGCAACAAAGTCTTTCGTATTCCTTCTAGGATAACCCATTAAGCCCCACTTAAAGTGTTTCAATGCTTTCCAAATCCAAAGTCCACAAATCCACATTCTTCCAAACAAAAAGCATGGCCAGGCCTATCACAGCAATACCCCAGTCCCAGTACCAACTTCTGTCTTAGTTAAGAATTTACTGCTGTGAAAAGACACCATGACCAAGTCAAGTCTTATAAAGGACAAATGTAATTGAGGCTGGCTTACAGGTTCAGAGGTTCAGTCCATTATCATCAAGGCAGGAGCATGGCAGCATCCAGACAGGCATGGTGCAGGAGGAGCTGAGAGTTCTACATCTTCATCTGAAGGCTGCTAGGAAAAGACTGGTTTCCAGACAGCTAGGATGAGGGTTTTTTAGCCTACTTCCACAATGACACACCTACTCCAACAAGGGCACACCTCCTAATAGTACCACTCCCTGGGCCAAGCATATACAAACTACCATAATGCTCATGGCATCATTACTCATAATATAAGAAGGAAGCAAACAAAACATCCATCAGCAGTTAAATAAACAAATATATATCCTTTTATTTATATATCCTTATATACCTTAAAAAAAGTATATCCTTTTATTTATATATCCTTATATACCTTAAAAAAAAACCTTAGTAAAGTGTTGGTACATAGTTTAACCAGAAACTTTTATATCATCATGCTAAGTAAAAGAAGTTAGACTAAAAGACAGCATACACAATGCTATTTAGATGAACTACCCATAAGAGGCAAATAATTATAGGAAAAATATGGATTAATATCTAGTGGGGAATCAGGAAAGTCAGCTTAATTGACATGGGCTTTCTTTGGTGGACAATAGAAATGTTCTAGAATATAGTAGTTAACACAATCTAACACATTAAATTATACTTTCAAAGGGTGGTATGTGAGTTACCTCTAAAATCTAAAAAAAAAAAAAATCAATTAAGGCTCCTTATTAACTACTAAAGAAATGTTTGCTTGGTGTCAGTCTTTTGCATTCTGACCTCTGAAGTTTTCTGTTGCTAAATCTTGCTTTCTAAGGCTAGACTGACCTAGAGCTTTATAAATTTGGAACAGAAATAGCAACCATTTGCTGGCTGGGCCTTAATTTTTTCCTTCTTCAGGAATGGAGGAAACAAATTTGTAGAAAATTTTTGACAAGTTCACCTAATTTCATGGTTAAAAATAGTGGGGTTTGGTGCTAAATAGTCTGGGGAGAGAGTTCTAGTTTCTAGCTCATGTCTGTGTGAATTGGACAAACCCTTCAACTTCTGTATCAATTCAGGGAGTGTCAGCATCACTTCCCTAGTACAATTGTGGAAATTAAGTAAAAAGTTCTTCAGATAGTGCCTGCCACACAATTGCTGCTTAGTAAATGGGTACCTCGGACAACTGCATGATGTAGGTTCCCCAGTCCTTTATCTGTAATTAGTTATGACCATGGGTCCTCTTATTCCTGACCCTGCTTCTTCCTGTCTAAAATGGATGCTTGTTTGCTTTTTCACCCATATATGCTATACCTGTCTCTGAAGCTTGTAATACAAGGGGAGAACATCATGCTGTTGTAGTAGAGATTTTGTTTAAGGGGACTTGACTTCACATGCTTAAAAATGTTATTGCTATTTCCCATGTCTCAGTCCCTTATTTTCCCAGTTACTCTTTGCAGTGGAGTCTGATCTGGCCCAAATGCCTAAGGAAGGGGCTTGACAATCCAAACAAAGCTGGAAAGGACCCTCCCTGAATCTTCTATGGACATTGTCTTGGCTTTCCTATGAATCTGGAGGGAACCCTGGGCTAAATGGTGCTTGAAGCTCTTCTGGCTCTGACATTAGTACTTATTCTTTGGCAAGGCTCCATTTTGTCACCTCTGCTTCTCTCTGCAGAGAGGGCACAGCCAAACTTCTTTGTGGAGGAGCCTTGTTGCATACTTTTACTTCCATGATGACAATCCTGCTTGTGTAGCTCACTTTTCAGCACTCACTAAATTGTCGACCCCCTAAAGCACTGAACCTCTACACTACAGAAAAGTGTTTGTGAGCTCTACTTAAATTCCTTTTAGAAAAAACTACCTCCTTGCTGAAGTGAATATGCTTGTATGTTGACCTAAATCTAATTTGACTTGTAAGTGCCTCCTTGCCTGTAAGCAGGTGTAAGTGTGGTTCTTTTCTTTTCAAATGTAGTGTGGTACAATATATGTAACACTGGCCACATTAGCCATTAAGTTTCTTTTTTAGATTTATTTTTATGTGTGTGAGTATTTTGGCTGGATGCACTGTGTGCACCATGTTTGTGCAGTGTCTGTGGAGGCCAAGAGAGGGCATCAGACACTTTGGAAGTGTTGTTATAGATTGTTCTGAGGCATCACATAGGTGCTGGAAACCACATCTGGGGCCTCTGCAAGAGCAGCAAGTGCTCTTAACTGTTGAGCCATCTTTCCAACCCTGTGTTAGCCAATTTTAGCTGAGTGGCATAATCATCATTGTCCCATGAAGCACTAGCTACTCCCTCAGACAGGCAAATGCCCCTCTGTCTCTGTGGATTTGATGACTCATAGAAGAAGAATTTTGTGTAGCATTTTCATTGTGGCTGATTTCACAAACTGTAGATGCCCTCATAGGTCATATATTTTGTACTACATGTTAGAATTCCACTTATTTTTAAATACCAAATAGTATTCAGTCAGATGGCTATGGCATGACATGTTTGTCCCTTTATTTGTGGGTGGTTTGAGTTGTTTCTGTCTTTTGGCAATTGTGAATAATATGGCTGTGGACAGTCATCTCCAGGTGTTTGTCTGCATGCCTGTTTTTCAGTTCTGTGGTCTATACCTCAGAGTGAAAATGCAGGCCATTTGATGAGTCTAAGGTTTTGTCGAAGCTGTTAGCTGTTTTTCACAGCACTTCCTAGTATTCTTGTGTTTTATTAGACCATATCAAGTTTATTAGGCCATTTATTGATGGATGTTTGCACTATTTCTCAAGTGAGATGCTTTTATATAAGGAGCCCAGTGGCCTGAGAGAGAGGAGCAGGCACAGGCAATAAAATGTCAGGAAGTAGAAACTCATCACATTCACATTTGCCTCTCATTTGAGAAGCAGTCTCTGTCCCCAGCTGCCCCCAGCTGAGGGAAAAAGAGGAAATCAGAAAGATACTTAGGGAAGCAAGGGTGTTGATCTCAGCTTAATGTGCTCTCCATGTGTCTTTCACAGCAGACAACACTGATTCCCTCAGGGGGATACAATTCCCTCCTGGAAGATGGCCGCTGGGATCTCCTTCACTCTAGGAGCAATTCCACCAAAATTCACTACTCAACACTTGACTCAGAAAACTTCTCAGAGAGTAAGTAACATGGTGAGGACACGGGTGTTCCAGCTTGTACCTTCCTTTCCAGAAGTCTTCCATGGTGCTTAGAAGGTTGCTGGGCTGATGCTGAGGCTAAAGAACGACAACAATGGCTCCCCAGTGGCAGCAGTGCATATGAAGCATGACCGCAGCCAGTGTCAAAACTGCAATGCACTTTTAATGTGGCCTGTCAGTCAAAGCTGAAATAACTGATTCCATTCTTATTAAAGGGAATCTTCCTCCAAAACTATTTGCCAAGGGTCTTGAGTGTGTTTATCCATGTGTTTGCACTTGGGCTAGTCTTCCAAAGCATTCTCTGACAGGCTCTGAGCTGTTATGTGCTTCTCCACCAATAATGTCCTGTATGCTATTGGCTCTTTTGCTACAGTTAAGACAGATAGGAAAGTGGTGGCTCATGAGTCCTAGGATTACAACACAGGCTTTCATAAATCACAATGATTCTACGTCAAGATATTTCAGTTCATTGGGAAGACATTGTCATTGTGTACTCATTCTGCCTGATAGGCCTAAATCCACACAGGAACTACTAATTTTCAGTTGAAATCCTTAGCATTAAGACTTCTCTTAGTTTTCGGTGGCCTCATAGGAAATTCCTTTAGTTGCTGCTTGAAAATGAACAAATTAGGCAAATCTAAACTGATCTGTGCCTACCGTTAAAACATGTTTGACTTCTTTAGAGATAGTGATTGATATGCTGACCTGCTAAACCCATGGACAGTGGACCAGATGGCTGTGTGTCCTATAGTGAAAGACTAGACTAACCCAGGCAATCTAACCACAGCTGGAAAGCATGAAGCCAGATATAGCAGGATGTGTCCTGTGAGTAGGTGGACTAATTAATGCAGAGACCCTCCTCTTAGGGACTATAGGAGACAAGGCCATGATGGTGAACTAAGTGAAGACTGATCAGCAAACTGGAAGACAAATGAATAAGACAGTCACAATGTGGTAACAGATCAGGGACCCTAGAAAGAGCCCAAGAGGTCTAAATGGGTCTGGGGAAGGAACCTAGGAGAGCTCATCTGGGGTCATGGTTTATGGTAAAACACTGTCATTCTTCTTGTCCTAATGACATCCTAAGGCATTTGTGACTTGCATGGCAGGACTATAGCCTGTGGTTTGGAGTCACTCTGGAGTTGAGAATCCCCTCCCTACTTCACATCTTACCTCTTTCCTCCCTGCTTCCCACACAGGCTTTTTCCTGTGAATACCCTCAGAGCAGGAAATGAGATGGCATGAGACAGCAATTCTGCAAAGTGGTCTTTTTTTCTTTGCCTGCTCTCTGGAGAGTCTGGCAGGGTGAGGTGAGAGGAAATGCTTTGTTGATTGCTCCTAGGAGTCTTTTAAAAAATTTGAGTCTGTTAGAAAATGCTGGGGAGGAGACTCCTGGTTGAATGGTCAAGGCAGGTAAGGGGTCCCTAAAGGGAAAAAAACCCACCCTATTAGGCTGAAATGTAAATACGAGCTTTTGCATTAATAAACAAATTGACATGAATAATTTAGTCCAGTGGTGCCTTTTGTTTTGATCCTGAGTGGGAAAATTGCAGCAGCACTTAACAAATGGCCTCCAGTGACTTCCTCTGTGGCCAGGACATGCCCCAGAGTGGTGGGCTCTGCCCCCACTCAAGCCTATGCATCCCCAATTAACACTTTTCAAAATGATATTTAGGGTGCTTTTTATCTTTATTCCTAATGAGGTTTCTTCCTTCCCTGCTGTCTTGCTACAAAGCTTGATGCTGTCTGAGTGTGTTCATATGGTGCTCGAGTGCGTTATCTGACCTTGATTGGTGTTTGGGGAGCCAGTTAAATAGATTACATGGGGGTTACCTTGGCAACTGTCTTCACTGATTTAGCAATGCGGTTCATTCTTGGACACAGGACTCTCGGCAACTCTGCGATCACACCGCTGTGCGTTAATCATTAACACCGAGTTGGACATCGGCTCTGCCAGGCAGCAGCCAGGAGAGGGACTGGGGAAAGGCTGGAAAGTGCCTGCATCTGAGTCTTGTTAGCTAACATCGAGGAGACCACAAGGAGCCCCAAAAGTAGAGCCACTAGAGAAAAGGATGGCAAGAAGCCATCTTGAGGTCTGGCTATCCTTTTGCTCATAGTCTTCTAGGCTGTGAGAAAGCTCTCAAAGCTTGTTCCTTTGGTCTACATGCAAATTTGTGTAGATACTACCTACATCTTCCCTAAGCTGGCAGGGTATGTGTGCTGAGACTTGTGACCAGTCTATCCCTGCCCTGGCCCATCAGGATGCACAGATACAGAATCAGGAAGCAGAATGGAGCATTTGGTCCACTGGTCTCTTCACCTCAACTCTAGGAAACTTGGCTTTCTTTTCAACTGACCTCATGGGATATCAGTAGAAGCTCTTCCCTAGCACTGATGTGGTTCTCACCTGGCCTAGAAGAGGTGCCAGCCAATGCTGTTATTTGTAATAACCTAGCTCTGTGGCTTACAGTGTAGGTACCTAGCCAGTATGCTGAAATAATTCTGATTTTTTCATTGAAAGCCAAAACTTGTCCTATGCCAAAAGAATTATTAAGTATCTTTTTGTGCGAGAGTGAGTCACTAGGAAGCTAAATTGTTCAAACTACACAGCTGCTGGACAGAGATCTAGAATTCAAATTCAGACCAGCCTGCTCCTGCCTAAAGCCCCAGTGTTGCACCTATCCAGAAGCAGTCAATCTGCAAGAGATAGCCACTGCCAAGAATAGAAGTGTCCTGAGGTGGGAGATTGAGGCTGAGGGCAGAAAGTAACTAGAAAATCATACTGTGCCTCCTAGTTGGCTTAACTTAAGAAACATCAAGTGAGAAGGCATAACACACAGCCTTAGTGAGGGGCAGAACTGTCCTACTATCTTCAGTCCAGATGGATCTATGTGAACTGTTCTACTGTGGGGACTGTGTAGAAGAACAAGAGGGGTCTACCTAGCACACCTGTGTGCTCAGCTATTACATGCTGCAAGTTTGCAAAGCAAGCTCAGGGCCATTTTTTTGTCCTTGACTGACTCTGAAACACAAGGAGAGAAGATAGCAAGGAATTAGTTTATCTTCCCATTTGATCACTGAAACCAAGAGAAGCTTTCTCATTGACAATGTATTTGCTATACGTGCCATTGTGTTGCATTGTAAAGACTTGATACTGCAACATTAACAAAAGCTGCAAACAGCCCTCAAGGAGACTATGTTTGTAGACAGATGGCCTTTGAAGTCTTGGATTTTTATGGCTGTCCATTCTGCACCAGCTGCTTGTGGTAGTTGCTCTGAAGGATAGAGTATAGAGAATGCAGTTAAGAAAGAGTTTGCACTGCTTTTATAAACCTCACATGCCCACCACTCCCTGTCCATGTGTCATGAGGTGAAATCATGGGCTGGAGAGGCAAGCAGAGCTGAATTCACACCTGACTTGGCTATTGTTTCCTCCCTCAGAATTGGTTTCCTGGAATAATAGCTACTTTGCTGGGTTGTTATAAAGAATAGAGATAATGTATGCAAATTTCTTTATAACATAGGTAATGGAATACTCTTGAATATTTTTAAAGCAAAAGTAGCATTGGATCTATGTTTTAAGAGCACAGAAAGAATAGAGGGAAACATGGGGAAGTCTAGCAATAATCCAGGCAAAATGATGCTGGTTTGGAACAGGGTAGTGGCAGAGGAGCTGGGGAAAGCAGATGAATTCTAGGCATGAATAGGGCACACACTAGAAAGTAGAAAGTGAAAGAAAGGAAAACGGAGTGAGAGCGAGAGAGAGTGAGAAAGCAAGGTGGGGGTGGTAAGCCTAAGGAATCTGGAGGTGAAACAATCAGTTTGGGACAATGTGGTGTGAGGAATCCATAAAATATGCAAGTTTAATTGACTATATGCTCCATGACGCTGGGAGCTGAGGATATGTGAGAAAATAAAGGGGCAAAAAAATATTAAATCCCTGGAACTGGGTGAAATTACTTAAGGACAATGAGAGATTCAGAAAGCACCACCAATATTTTAAGCCAAGGAATAACAGGGTTGTTAATTGATTTCCAAAAGCTAAGCTCATGAAACACAGAGGATGAATTTCGGAGAGAAAGACCACAGGAAACCTGATAAGTATGAGGGGGTCTTCACATTTCTTAATTAGCTGTGAAATAGCCCACATAGAGTGCTCAGGCAAGGATGGAGGTAGCAGAATGAAAAGCAATCCACCAGCTGCAACATCAGTCCTCATGTGGTACCAAAAACATATGCTTGTCCTATGGTGGGCACATCCAGCCTGTGACCCAGAAAGCTCTGCCATCTTAAAACTCTAGTCTTCCTACTGAGAAGATGTAGATTTGTTAAGTTTCTGGACAAAGGTTAAGTGAATTGCTGGGCCAGTCAACAAGAGTGAGGGCATGGGCTATAGAGCTCTGCTAACACATGATGTCTCAGTCATTAGGATCAAAACCACCATTTCTTAAACTTCCAGTAGATCCTCAAGCTTTCACCACAAGGTACCCCAGGATTGCCTCCAGGAAGACTACCATCTTAAATATTGAAATACCTAGCAAATGTCACAATGGAGTTGGCCTGTCAAGAGAGTGACATACTTCACTGCCAGCAAATGTGGGTAAGCTTAGAAAAGGACAGAAGGAGATGCTAAGGGCAGCCAGCAAGTTGTCGAGAAGAAAGGAAGGAGCTACTGTTTTGTTTTCGAAGCCCTTCCCCTATCCATTCGTTCATGATACTCCATGGCCTTTGAAGAAACAGAGCAATTATCTTGGTGATTTCACAGTTGGGGAAATAGAGGCTCAGAAGAGGTCATGTGAAGTGTGGTTCGCTAGAATTGTTACTAGACAAGAACCTCTGCCTCTCAGCTCACAGAAAGGTCTGCTTCATTTTTGGCTTAGGCAACTGTGTGTTTAGGCTAGTCTCCCCCACTTCTCAAAGATGAGTATTTCATTTCAGACAGGTTAATAAAAATGAACAGTTGTCAGCATGTTACTGTTTAAAATCATGCCTTGTGATGTGAGCATTTACACTCGGGTAATTAGAAAATGCTACCAGAACACTGCTAGCCTCAAGACACTGGAGACCCACCTCATAGAACCACAGGCTATACTCATAGTCTAGGCACCCATGAGGAGTGGTTCAGTAATGTGTATTAAAAACCAGCCACCTTGAAATCAGATGATAAAAGGGTCCGAGGGTCAGCACTTTGTCTTCAAAGTGTTTCCAGCCCCTGCCCCAGGCACACCCAACTGACTGCTGATTTACTACTAAGATCAATAAATAAGAGAATCCCCACTTCCCCAACTTGTCACACCAAGTCTGAAATTATGAGTTAGAGGAAAGTGAGATTCTGACACTGGGTCTCATTTCACTTTCACTATATTATCTTGGATATTGAACACATATGTTGTAGCCTTTTAGCTTGGCTTGGATCATTATAAAAAGGGAAAAAACATTACACCAATTCCCAAGGATTCAAGGACACAGGAATCCTAAGCAATGAAAGATACCATTTAAGAAGAAATCAGAGCTCTACAAAAATAAGTATGTTGTTGTTGGACATTGGCTCATTTCTTATAGAAAAACAAAATGAGTTTGGGAATTTCAGCCTAGTGGAGTGCAGAGTTACAAAGAAGACCATCTCTGCTGTTCATCCTTAAATAAATAGCTGCTGTTCTTTCTTGTTAAAATGTAAAATTTCCAGATCTAAATGTCAGAGAATTCTAGGAAAAATTGCAAAACCATTACTTCATAAACATGTAATTGTGCTATTACTGCTAAATGTGATGACATTCTATAAATATCACAGTTCAGGCCTCCTGGTCTATAAATAGATCCAGTTAATCACCGGAAATATATTTTATTTCTTGAATACTAATGGAGTAATTACAGAGTCCCCATTTTCTGGTGCCAGAGTCCATTCTCAGTTTTGTTGGTATCTTTTCCTCTTCAGGGACCCACCATGGAACATAAATCCTCTTCAATAAGTATGAAGACAAGGGCAATGGTGAGGACATTGGTTCCATTTTCATAGCCCAGCCTAGAACCATGGGAACTATTCTAAATGTACTGCTGAGGCCTGCACTCAATAGTAGGATAGACAAAGGTCTATACTGCACTGAGTGGTGTGGCCTTAGCAGAGATATGGGGGCAGCTCATTAGATCAGGACAGGATGTAGCAGACTCCAAAGCAATAGAAAGACAACTAGATTGCCTCCTCCTCAGCAACAAACCAAATCAGAAGGCTGAGTCACAGGTAAGTCCCAGTGACTCAAATTGAAGCCCTTATATCTGGTATACTTTCCCAGAATCCCCTGCTTGTGCTGGTGGCTATACACATTCACTAGACCACAAACTTGGCTGCTATGTAGCCTAATCATGTGTCTCTATTTACACAGTGCAAGTTATTAGTTATTGCATGGCTTGTTACAAAGTAGAATGCATTCTTTTTGTCCCTATGTAGAATGAAGCTTCCTGGGTGGCAGCAAAAATTCTGTTCTAGAACAGATTGTGAGCTACTTGGCAAGTCTGTTTCCTCCTCTTGAGCTACTGAAAGAAAGATGTAAAATCTTTGCCCCTTGACCAGTGCCATAGGTCTACACAAGGCCTCAGTCAGGCCATCACACTTTCTAGGGAGCTCCCTGCAATCCCTCTCCGAGTACCTATGCTACTAGACTGGAGATTTCACTCCAGAAGCACTGTACAATCCAGTCACACAGCTGGGCTATGAACACAGGTCTAGCTACTAAAATTCCAGACTATATGGAAGATTTGTGGGAAAGTGGACATTGCCCTCACTCAGTAAAAATAGGCACACAGGAAAAATAAAGAATATGGGGCAGGGAAAGGAAAAATTCTAATAATTAAAAGGACAAACATGATTTGGTTACTGAACAAAATTGTTAAGGAATTTACTGGTACTCAGAGCAAAACCACAACCAAAATACATAAGACTCTATGTGACTGTTTCTAAGCTTAGCAAGTTGAATTCCATGGGTGTAGTTCAGCTAGGGTTTGTGCTAGTGAACTCACTGGGCTTTTTGAAAAGCCTAATTTTATATATGTCAAGAGTGGGGGAGAGAAAGTGATATAAAGAGGAGAGAGGTGCATCCCTTAGCACAAATGTAGAGGTCAGAGGCCAGCTTTGTTGAGCCAGTTCTCTTCTTCCACCTTCACATGGGTTGCATAGACCGGATTCAGGCCATCAGTCTTGTGTGGCAAGTACCTATAACCACTGAACCATCTTGCTGGCCCTTCACCAGCTTTAAATGTTAGCATGTTGATGCCTTTGTATGATGTTCTACTAGAGTAATTATTATCCCCTCAATAAATACACTTCTTTTTCTTTAAATGAGTATAACTAAGAGCAATTTGTTTCAGTGTTTGTATCAGTGTTGGAATCCATCCAATGATATGTCAGCTCAGGGTACAGCACAAAACTAAATTCTGCAAGCTGAATGAGGTAGAAGATATCGTGTTAGGTCTCAGGAGACTTGTATTCAGGAAGAAAGAAAAGACTCCTCCTCAAGAACTGTCACATGGCATCTCAGCCTTCCTCTGAAAAAAATTTGCATCTCGGTACCTAATGGTGACCAAATCCCAAGGGCAAGAAAAGGCTGGCTAAAGCATTCTATCCAAACATAAGTGACCTAAGACTTGTCCACCCCTAAATGGTTAGTAACTGGATGTTCATATGGCTTCGGTTTTAGTGCCTCTAGAATTGGATCTATTTCATAAGTCAGAATAGTAGACCTCATACATGGGACATACCTAGACACCAGCATCCCCCAAATCCAGTGGTGTGAATTCCAGTTGTCCTCATGCCTTACTAAGTACATTGGTCTGGAAAAGCAATGCGATCACCAAAGACTTTGGTGACATATGCCTTTAATGGGCTGTTTTCCTGTGCTACTCATTGTCCATACAGAAACACAGAGGTTTACTCCATAGAGCAGTTGAGTGTCTACTTTATCTCTGACAACTGGTTCAGGCACAAATGAAGGCATCATAGTCCACAGTCTAATGAAGGCAATAACCATGGAAAAATATAGTCCCCAGAATATACTGGAAAATGTGAGAAGAATGTCTTTTATTTAGACAGCCTTACTGTGTAGCTCTGGCTGACCTGGAACTTTCTTCGTAGACCAGGATGTCCTTGAATTCACAGAGATCTACCTGACTCTGCCTCCTTAGTTCTAAAGTTCAAGGTTTGTAATACGAACCCTGGTCATAACTTTTTAAAATTGGAGCCCAGTGACTAAAGGAACATGGTAGGCAGTGGCAGGCCATTAAGGTTGAGAGACTTTGGGGTCTTCTTAAACACATAATGCCATTCATAATTTATCTTGAGAACAATGGGCAGTCTGGAGGGAGTTAGAATAAGAGAAATGGCCCTGTAGTTGCTGCACTTAGACTGCAATATATAATGCAAAAATTCCAGAGAAAGAGGGTATAGGTCTAGAAAAATGCTGCAGGTAATGTGGCTCCTTATTGGCCAAGTGACTATATAACCAGTGAGCAGCACTGTTCATACAGGAGATAAATCTACTTTGCTGGATGCCAAAAGAACAACCATAAATAGTCATGAGTCTCCTGTGTTCCATGGGCACAGCTCTTTCAGTGTCCCCAAATATGTTATACCATGATGCTCCTTAACAAACCCTGAGAGATCATCAGGACAAAGATCAAAACTTGTCAAGGACTCTGCTAAGTCTTACAGATTATCAGGAGAATGGAGGGGAGATAAGAGAAGACATAGGTCACTTCTAAGCATTCAGATTCTACAACCTTTGTTCCTTATAAGCCTTTCCACAGAGAATCAGAACCCTCTCTTTCAGAAAAGCTTGTGTGTGGAACTAGCAGCTAGACAATATGTAACACTTAAAAGCAAGTAACAAAATGTTTATAATACTGCCATTAGCCTACCTCTTTGTCTTGGGTTTCCATTCTGCCTCACCCCACCAACCTGCCAGTCTTGGGCCTAGATCCCAGGAGACAGTGCTGCAGGTGTGGTTTACTTTCATTCACTTAGAAACCTGTTTACTTTCATTCACTTAGAAATGGGGGTGTCCCCAAAGACCCAGCTGGTTCTTTGTTTAGAAATTAGTTTAGAGATATTAGCTAGCAGATTAAAACTTTCATATCAGATTTGCTAAAATCTCTTTTTTTTTTTTCCAGATTTCATTTCTGCTTCTTCAGGAAAATTCTGCTATTTGTACTTTTATTTTGGAATGATGGATTTTTCTGTTTGATTCTTGGGGAAGATGACACTTCTTAAACTAGAAGCTGGTGAAGCTTTAACCTGAGAGATGGTAATAAAAGGCTATAAGAATACTCCCCATGCCTTCTCGGTGTGTGGCTCCAGCGGACGTCAGCTGTAAATCCCCCTAGTCTTGGCTTCCACTCTCAGTTTGCTCTGCTTCTTAGCCAAGTGGTCCCTACAGTATTTCCTCTCTGGTACTGTATACAGCACTCTGCACATGGCACAAAATTTCAATAATTTCACCCTGGGAATCTGACAAGCAACCTGGACCTAGATTGAGTATATTGCCCCTGGTATCAAAAGCTGGATACAGCTATTTATAGTGCATGGTGTTGGTTAACCCACTGATCAAAGCCACTCCATGGGCTCAAAGCACATACAACAGTGTTCTATCAGTTGGACCCACAAAGTCTAGTTTCCAGGGGTGAAAATGGGTGGAAGAAACCGTTCACAGTTGCTTTTTTGTAGACTGTTATCTCTACTTAACCGGCCCAAAAAGCAAGGGAAGATGAGTGGAAAGGGCTACAATGTCATGATGATTTAAAGCTAGTGATTCTCAAGAAACCTCAGCAGAAGGGTTCAAAGATTAGCTGAGGCCCTTGAACAAATCCAATGTCAAGCTGGGATTTTGACTCAGGTCTCTCTAGTATCTAAACCTTGACTTGTTCTGCTACACCACACTGCTGGGTACTAAGGAGCACAGGCAGCTTCCAGAGTCTGCTTGCTGACTGCAATGGCCTCTAAAATTCAGAATTAAGGAAAGATCCTGTTACTGAATAATAGTCAGGAAATGCAGATGAGGTTCCACTGTAGACCAAATGTAGCAATTACTCCATGAGACCAACAAGGAAGGCATCAAACTGCCCAGGGGGCAATGAGCAGATTGAGCATGGAGATACTGCGAAGTTCTAAGCTGAACAAGTATAACGCCAATACAAATATGTTTTACGTTCTGATTAGTCCAAAGGGATTCTCTGTCTAGGAGGCTTGGAGGGCATAAGAACAAGAGTATGGTGACATTGAGGGCAAGTGAGCTGAGGTGGGGAATAGCCATTAAAAACGTACCTAGAACTCCCAATGGAAGTTTTAGACGCAGGCAGGAGGCCCAAACTGACATAGGACCTGGGCTGCTCCAAATCTTGATCAGACAAGCTTGTTTTTACAATGGGTGGCAATCAGTGCAGAAATACACACTTGATCAAAATTCCGAGAAAGGAAAAACAAACCTGAGTTTTCAGCCTTAAATGTAATATTTATCAATGACTTCTCCCAACCCCCAGCTTACCCTCACAAAGGCTCAGGTAATATTGTGGAAGAAGGGGTGGAAAGAATATAAGAGCAGAAGAGAGGTGCTCTAAAATGCTGTCTTTCAGCCGTGGCATGGCTACCACTCTCATGAACTTACAGCAGCTGTCTTTAGCTGCACAAAGTTCAACATGGATGGGGAGTACTCTCCAGGTCCCCTGGCTTACTAGGGAACTGTTGGCAGCTGATAGCTTTTAGCCCAGCAGATCCAAACCTTCCTAACGCTGTGACCCTTTAATACAGTTCATCATGTTGTGACCCAAACCATAACCATGGTAGGTTTTCTGTATTCCCGTGGATGATCCCAAACCCATGCACATATGGTGAACACTAGATTTAGAGTGGTATCAAAATAAAAAAGACATGAAGTTCAGAAGGGGGCATGTTGGGGAAGATAAACGAGGAGTTAGAGGAAGCAAATGGAGTTAGATATGATCATGTTTCACTGCAAACATTTATGAAAATCTCAATAAGAGAAAATTCATCTAAAGGTTTATAATTTTAAAAATTTAAAAAATGCATCCTAAGTTCTAATATGTAAATACATAACCCAGAGTTAGCTCAGCTAAGTCTGCTCTCATCCCTTCATACTAAGTAGAAACGGAAAGTGGAGCAAAAACCATAAAAACCCTGCCCACAAGGATTGTAGAGAAGAAAAGTTAAATTCTTTCAAAATCTATTTGGCACATGAATATTTGCTGCCAGGTTGATAGGCAATGACCAACCAGCTACTCAAACAATCTGCCTTAAGCCCCTGTTAATGTACACTGACTTGGGTTGTAAGAGAATATATATTTCTAACCAGATGGAGAAAGAGCAGATTTTGGGCAGAGATGAGGGCAACTTACTCCAACTGAACTGATAAGATGTCTTGGATTGAACAGAGACTATTGAATCTGGAGTCTCTTTCTTGCCATAACTAGATGGACCAGCATGAAATATGTTGAGAAGAGTTTATTTTGGATACTACTGAGTTATGTAACATAGATGACCACCCCACTTCCCAAACTGGATTTTTAATCTTCTCACCAACTCCTCTTTCCAAATTGCAGCTTCCATAATATATAAAAGGGGAAGTTTTATAATCATAACAACAGACTGACAGCAAACTGGGCTACATAGTGTCAACCTGTCTCAAAATTTTTTTTTCAAAAAGCTGATATAGGGGCTGCAAAGATATCTCAGTTGGTGAGGTTATTTTCCTCATAAGCATGAGGGCCTGTGTTTGAACCCCAGCACTCAGGTAACAAGCTGGCTGTGGCCTCCTACACTTGTAACCTCAATGATGTAAGAGGTGGAGACCACTGGGGCTTGCCGATGTCAAGCTTGCAGGGCACAGGGGAGTGCATATATTCTAGGTACAGGAAGGGATCCTGCCTCAGGGGAATAGATGGGAAGTGCTAGCAGACGACACTCAAAGCCCTCCTCTGTCATCCCCACATACATTTTTATGCATACCGCACAAGTATATAGACCACATTCACAGATATACATAAATATACAATAAATAAATAAATTGATCTATTTGAGGCTTTAATATGATATTTTCAGGGACTAAAATCTTGAGGTTAAAGTTGTTCTTCCAGAAGCCACAGGAAAGAAGAGAGGCATACAGCTGTCCTAAATCCATCCAGACCTTACATCTAATCAGTATGCATTTTTTCATGTGCATTCAGCCCCAGCTCCTGTGTCTGTCAATCAAGAGCATCTGTGATTTGATCTTAACTTCTCCACCTACACTTGTCTCCAACTTTCAGTTTTCCTTGAGTTCTCTGTGTTCTTTCCAGGTTCTCTTACTTGACTTATACTGTTCCATCCAGATAAAGGTATTTTTGCCTCTTTCTCTTCTTGTGGTAATCCACTAACCTTCGAGGCCTAGTGCAATGTTAACTCCTTCTCTAGGAGGCCTTCCCTGAGAGCCAGGTATAGACGCTGATGAACTCCATTCAAGCTAGAGGAGATGCTCAGGAAATGTTTGTGCCCATTCTGTTACTGACTGTTCCTCACCATCAAGGAATTATTCACCTTTCTCTGCTCTCATTGCAGTTTGCTTGTTCTTGGATCAAGGGAGACTTTCATCATTGGAGTTAGTGCCAGGGCTCAAGAGACAGATATTTCTGGGCTGACCTTAATTCCAACCCTTAAATTATCTATCATAGTGTGTATTAATTACTTTTTTTGCTGCAGTAACAAAATTCATGGCAGATGCTACTTAAGGAAGGAAGTGTTTAGTTTTACCTATGGTTTAATAAATGGTAGTATTTCATAATGGAAAGATGCAAATATGAGACAGTCATATTCTGTCTAAAGTCAGAAAGCATAGAGAAATTAAAGTCAGTACTCAGTTTACCTTATTCACCTTCCTTTTTATTCATTCTTGGACCTATCACATGGGATGGCACAAGCTACATTAATAGTGGGCACTCCCTCCTCAGTTGATCTCTGTAAATATCCAGTACACATATCCCTGAAGTATGTTTCCTAGATTATTCCATACTCAATTGAGTTGCTGCCACAAATAACAATACTAGTATTTGATTCACACTATTGTTGTATGGATGAAATGAGATGATATGTAAGAAGCACTGAGACTCTCAGCTTCTGGTATGCATTTGCTGTTCTTACTATTGCTACTCTCATGACTGGCCATGGTGGAACAGGACCATCTGTGGCAATTGCCAACAATCAAAACAACAACATAACTTCAAAAGGTGGAAAGAATTGTCTAGGAACATTGTCACTGATTTTGTTGATTTTTCCTGTGGTCCCTCACATTTTCCAGACATGGTACTATATAGATAATCTTGAATGCTCACTAGACACATAAAACAACTGGCTATTGTAGTTCAGTAGTAGAGCACTTGACTAGTATAGATAAGACTCTAGATTAAACCCTAAACACTGCAAATTTAATTGATTAAATCATTTTAAAAAGAAAAATAAGCAAACTACAACAAAACTCCACAAACAAACAAGACATGACTTCTCCTATTCAAACCTAATCAAACAAAAATGTAACCTCAGAAATCAGGAAAGTAAAAAAGGACCATGAGACAAAAGAAAGGTCCTTGGGAGGGGGGGGTATCGGATACCAGTGCCATAAAGTGGAAGATGGGATAAACAGAGGGGTGCATCTTAGTTAGATTTCCCTTGCTCTGATAATCACCATGGTCAAAGCAACCTGTGGAGGAAAGGGTTTATTTCATCTTAGAATTCTCAGGTAACTATCTCTGAAGGAAGTCAGGGCAGGACTGTAGAGGTAAGGGAAAAAAGCAGAAGCCAGGGAGGGGTGCTGACTACTGACTTTACTCCTCATGGCTTATTCAGCCTCCTTTGCTGAACCCAGAATCACTTGCTTCCATGTAGTACTACCCAAATTGGTAGTCAATTAGTCAAGAAAATGACCCACAGGCCAATCTGATAGAGGTATTTTCTCAATTGAGATTCTGTCTTCTAAGATATGTCTAGGCTTGTGTCAAGTTGACAAAAAAACGAACCAGCATAAGTGGATTTATCTTAGGAAGAAAAGGGAGAGTATTATTAAGGAAGACAAGAGAACAAAGGATAAAGAACACCAAGGATTTTCTTTTGTTTACTTACATACATATAAAATGTATGAGTATATTTATATACCTATATAAATAATTTGAATGAAGTTACATTGATGGTGATAGTGCTTCACTCAAAAAGCCACAGACAGTCTAATAAAATCCCCCAGTGGCATGCATGGAAAGCCTTCCCTTTGAGTTGCTAATTGGGGGAGTCCAAGAGACTTCCAAAACACCACAGGCTATTATTCTTGCCCTTGATTTATTCCAAGTACTTTATGATAAGACCATATTTCTGAAGATGCCACACTCTGGACATAGGATTTAGAGGAATTGAGTAGAGAATTATCTGGTCACCTTTTTTCTTAGGAATATCTCTCATAGTATTGAAAGTTGCTGTGAAAGCTATCAAGGAAGAGACTCAATCAATAGTCCTACCTGGCTGTAAAGTTTATGAACCACAATAATGACCAGCATGGTAGATTATCCCTGTGGTTGCAATAATTGTTAGCATTCCGTCTAAACTCCACTCCAACAGTTATGTGGCAACAGCCAGGTATGCCTGACCCACTAAAATTGGCTGCTTGCCCCCCTCCTCTGTCTCTCTCTCTCTCTCTCTCTCTCTCTCTCTCTCTCTCTCTCTCTCTCGCACTCTCTTGATCTCTTGATCTCTCTGTCTCCTCACCCCTTCCCCCTTTTATCCCCCTCTCTACATGCTCATGGCCAGCCTCTATTTCTCTCTCTCTCTCTCTCTCTCTCTCTCTCTCTCTCTCTCTCTTCCTCTTCCCCTCTCTCTCCCTCTCTCTGCCTCTACTACCCTCTTGACTCCCATCCCCATGCCCTGAACTAACTATTCTATACTATACCATCCTGTGGATGGTTCTTTAAGGGGAAGGGATGCCTCAGCATGGGCTCACTGAGACATCCCCTTCCCCGGTACCATACACACACCCATAGAACATATTCTTTATCTCTTTATCTTTTTATAAACACATCAATAATGATATTTATAGTTTGAGGGTAAACAACAGATATCTAGTTGGAATTAAGATTGGCTGGGCTTGAACTCAGTATATAGTTCAGGCTAGCCTAGAACTCACAGCAATCTATCTATCTCTTTCTATTGAGTACTAGGATTAATGGCGTATGCTGCCATACTTGGCATGGTAATGTGCTTTTGCAGGAGTGGTATTAGTAGGACACAGGGAGAAAGAGTGTGCCCCACCACCTTGATCCACATACTCCACATTAGAAAGGCAAGTGTCTGCTAAAATGAAAAATTAAATCTCAACATAATATTCCAGCTATCCAGGTTACATTTTAAAAGTCACTTGTCAGGACTAGTTTAGTCACAATTTAAATGAGGAAAGACAATATACAACTGTTAACATGCAGATAACAGAGATGTTAGAATTATCTGACAAGGATTTTAAAAACAAGCATTTTGAAACACACTTAAATGAGTAGTTATGAATAGTCTCGAAACAACTGAAATAGAGAAAATCCTGGTAATAACATAGAAGATGAAAGAATAACCACATTAAATTCTTAAGACTACAAAATCCAAAGAGCAAAATTTTAAAAGACTCAGTAGGTAGATTTAATGGGTGAATAGAGGGAATAAAGGAAACAGGCAGTACATTCGAGGGCAAAGCAAGAGTAACCACCAAATCTGAACAATAGAATGAAAGCCACTAAGGAAGGAACAGAGCCTCAAGGACATGTTGAGCAATAAGAAGCAATAAGAAGATCTAACATTCCCATCATAAAGTCTCAGGGAAGAACAAATCAATGCTGACACACAAGCATACTTCAATGACATAAAACTAAAAGCAAGGAAGAAATCTTATTACCTACAGTGCTGGGTTTTGCTCAGTTCCGTCTACTGTAATACTATAAATGAGACAGCTTAAAGAACAGAAATATATTTTTCATTATTTCAGAGTCTAAGATATCTGAGATAGGTAGGTCATCATGAAGAGGTTCCAGGGAGGCTTCTTTGAGTTTTAAGATGGTTATCTTTCTACTGTATCCTTTCATGGAAACAAGAGAAAATGGGCTTTCTGCTGCCCCTTCTTATTCATGAAAATTCCACTGTTAGCACTCTAATTACCTTGACGAGACTCTACCCCTTGATACTGGGGGTTTAGTATCAACATATTAATAGGGGCATGGATATTTAGTCTGTACTAAAGTCAAACTATTTGAACACTGTCATATTTCTCTTCAAAAAGCATAGAAAACTAAATGATTGGCACACTATTTTTTAAGCATTAAAACAAGCAGAATGGTCAACTCAAAATTTTAATATTCAAATTAAATGGGAACACATTCTAATAAAAGAAAACCAAGAGATCGTGTTATGAGCACACCTAACCTAAGCATGCCTAAAAGAAATTCTCTGTACTGAAAATAAGTGAGAAATCAGGAATGGAGGGCAACTGAGAGTAAGATATAAAATGAGATGCAAGTTTCTGAACTTTTCTAGTCTACATTGATGATGAAAGCTAAGGTTACAATCTAGTAGGGGTAGAATTTGTAATACATAGACATGTTTAAGATAACTGCAGTATGAAAGCACAGGGAGTTGAGAAAGATAAATGGGGTCAAGCTATCTTCATCGAACTGAAACTGGAAAAGTGTGACACCAGCAAGTTGCAATACAACAGCCTATCTACATGGTATAAGGCCTAGGAAACCACTATAACACTATAGAGATAGTTATTTTGAAGAAATGATGTTACAAAATGGAATTCTAAGAACACAGATATTGGCAAAATGGATCGAGAAACATGACCCTACTAATTGTTGTCTAAAGGAAATGTATTTCAATATAACAATATAAGCAAGATGGCTTGGCAGGGAAAAGGTACTTGCTGCCAAACCTGAAGTATTGAGTTTGATCTCTGAGACCTATATGGCATTCCTTCAAGCTGTCCTTTGATTTCCATATGCATGTGCATGCACATACATACTCTCCCTCCCCCCCCTCACACACACAGAGGCAAGTTAAAATGAAAAGATGGAAAAGCAATATCACTCAAACATTTGTCAAAGTAAAATTGGAGTGACTGTGTTAGGATCAGACAAAGTAGACTTCGGAGCAAAGAAAATTACTAGAGACAAACATTAATGAAAGGATCAATACATCAAAAATACAATGTAGTTAAATGTGAATAACCAAATAATATATTGAAAGTATGTGAAGCAAAATGATATTTAGTTTCACAAAGAGAAGTAGAGAAATCCACAATTATGGTTGGAGACCTTAACACTACTCTTTCAACAAGATAGAATAACTAGGCAAAAAATCAGCAATACTACCATCTAACAAGATCTAATTGGCGTTTATATAACACTTCACTTAGCAACAGCAGAAGAAGCATCCTCTTCAAGTACTTACAGAACATTCACCATAATAGATCATATCCTGAGACAAAAGACAAACCTCATCACATTCAAAATAAAATAATTGAAATTATATACAACATATTCTATGAACTGTGACCACAAAGAACAAAGGAAAACTCCAAATCCATGAAAATGAAGTTATGGCAAAAGCAGCGAGGAGAAGGTGAGTTGAACCACTCAGTGAATATGCTGCAAAGAAGAGACTCTCTCACTTCAAATCTGAGGTCAGAGATTCAAGTTTCTGCTGGATGAACTAACAAAATGAAGTAAACACAAAGCAAGATGGGAGAAATAATAAAGCAGAGGAATCAATAAAATTAAAATTGAATACAAGACAAAAATCAACAAAACAAGAAGCTTGTTTCCTGAAAAGATCAATAAAAGGTGACAAATGTCTAACTACTGACAGAGAAAAACCAGTGAGAATATATCATTAACAGACATCAAGAATGATACAAAGAACAATAAAGAGAAACTCTGAACGTTTCTACATGCAAACTTTAACAATTTAGAGGGAAAAGGCAAGGTCTTGAAAAATGAAAACTTTAAAAATCTGCTCAATACAAATTAAATACTTTTTATGTCCAAGTGACTGAATTCATGATTTAAAATGCGCTGAGAAAAACATATCTAGGCCCAGATAGTTTAAGTGAGGCATGCTACTAAAGGCACAAGACTAATTAAGAGCGATTTACCAGAAAACAGAAGAGGACAAAATCTTTGCAAACCTATTTAATGAGCCAATTCTAGTGGCTGCCAAAACTGCAAAGACAGTGCAAACAAAAAGAGATATGTGCTTCAGTAGTTCTCAGAAATACAAATGTTCTTTAAAAACATGTTAGCCATAGAATTAAACAATATGTAACATCGTTGATACAGCATGAGGTTTACTCCAATTGTGTGAATCTGGTTCAGTTTTGCCAGTCAGTGTAATAATTGGTTTAGCAATATTCCAAGGTGGAAAGATAATACTGATCAATACAAAAACTCATGTTGCAAAGTCCAAAAATTCTTTCTGATTTTCAAAAGCCTTTAAGAAAGTATGTGTATGTGGGGGGTGGGGGGTGGGGGGGTGGTAGAAAGATGTTGGAGGGAACTGACTCTCACACGTTATCCTTTGACCTCCACACATGTGCCCTAGTACAATATGCCCACACATACATACACAAAATAAATAATGTAAAAAAGAAAAGAAACTCTTCCCAAGGATACAGCTCAATCAATAAACTGTAGCACAGTGGTTCACAGCCCATACATAGAAAGTCAGGTGTGGTGGCATACACTTGTAATCCCAGTCCCTGCAGCTCACTGACAAGTGAATCTAGCCTAATTGGCAACCCCCAGGTCTCAGTGAGAGGTGCTGTCTGAAAAAACAGACATAGCTCCATCTGTGCATTAACCAAGGTAATCCTTTGGTATTCACACGTAAGTATACACATGTACACCCACTCACAGTTACATGTATATGAGCACACACACAAATAGATTAGGTGATTCATATAAAACTAAACACTTTTGCTCATAACATAATATTAAGAAGATGGAAAACATGATATAAACTTAAAGAAAAATGTATGGCGTACATATCTAGTAAATGAGTTATATAGATTATACAAAAACAAGATTTAAAAACATAAAACAAGAGTCTAAGACGTTTGTACTAAATTATTCTTAGAAAATCAGTCTAGATGCAAGAATCCACAAAACTATTTCACAAAAACCCAGTAAACTCAAACTGTAAACAAGCAGGCATTCTTTAGTGGGTCAATAGTTAAAACACTATCGTATATCTATGCCATAGCTTACCATTCAACAGTAACCACAACTAAGCTAATGACACATGCAGTGACCCAGATAGAGCTCAAGTGCATTGTACCACATGCAAAATAGCCAGCTTGCACAGCAACTTCAGAGTGAAAGCTGCACAGAAAAATGACAGTGAAAATAACAGATTGCTGGGTGTCAAGGGTAAGAGTGTGTGTGTGTGTGTGTGTGTGTGTGTGTGTGTGTGTGTGTGTGTGTTGAAACAGTTTTGAATCTTGATTATGGAGATGGTTGTAGGGCTCTACACATGTGATCAAATGACACATAATATATAGGTTGTATCAGTGCCAATTTCCTAGTTTTGTCCTTTAGTTACACAAAATGTAAAAGTTTGGGGAAACTGGATAAAGAATGAGACCTATATGTAGTTTAACTTGCCTTTTCCTATGAATTTATAGTTATTCCAGTGTTAATTCTGTTAATTCTGTTAAAAGAATAAACAGAAAGCTCTGAGGTTTCTTGTAGCGGGAACAATGGAACTTTGGCTAGCTAGTCTTCAATGTGAAGCCTGTATTGATTGCTTAGTTGCTATGTGTGAGTTTAAGCAAGTTGCCTTATTTCTGTGAGCTTCTTTTCCTGTGGTTATAATAGGGTCAATTCTACATGGTTTGTGGTAAAATCCCATGCGGCAATAGATTTTTAAATGCTTGACTCACAATTAATGGTCAATGATATGTTCGTCTACATAGTGGCCTGTATTAGTATGACTTGGTATTTCTTTAATTTATCTTATTATGGAAGTAAATGGATGTCTGGGCCACCTCTTGCCATCAGGTAAAAAGCATCTCATGTGGAGTTAATGTACATCATTTGGCAATGTGTCCTGTTCTAGGGGAAATGGCTTAGCCCTGCACCATGGCAAATCCAACAGGGTCCTGGTATCCAGGTACTGTTCAGCATGGCTACTTTATTGCATAAACTGTTTAGTGTGTCTTCATTTATTTTGGGGCAAGGCTAAGTATATTACAATGAAAAGAAGTTTGTATAGCTCACAGTCTGGGAGATAGAGAAGCCTGATACCTGGATATAGCAAAATGCAAAGGCCTCCTACTGGTTCACAACACAAGGGATGGCATCATGTGTGAGAGTGACAAGCAGCCACCTGTGGAAGGGGACAAATAACAGGGATAAACACGCAACAATTTGTTCTCACAGCAATCCAATCCTTATAAGCTCTAACCCACTTATATGAAATGAGACATTAATCTCTTCCTAGGATGGTGTCACTGTGACCTAATTACCTCCAATTAGACCCCACCTTTTAAAGGTTCCACCTGTTCAAAAACACTAGCTCCCTGGGAAGCACTCCTCAATATGAGTTTTACTAGAGGAAAATCATATTCGAATTGTAGCTCTATAAAATACCATCTAGGTTGAATAGTGAGGAGTTCTGTAGCAGAGGCCTGAGATATGGGTGCAGTTTGACATTAAACATCTACTTGCTCATGTTCCCTCAGAATCTGTGCCTGTGGCTTGATTGAATCATCAATCATGCCAGTGCTTTAAATTGCCTGTATGAGAAATGTGCAGTGATAACAGATACCATCAGAGTGTTTTCATGAAAGATGGTTGGAAGTCAAAAATCACCCCACTGTTTTATTACTCCTCATGTATTTCTTCCATCCAACTTTGCCCCAAAGTACAACTTCACTCGAAAGCCTTTTAGCTTTGAAGATTCTCCCATTGAGACTCCAACTTGTCTCCATCCCTATGCTACATCCCTTCTCACACACTTACTGTCCGTCTTCCACAGGTTTGCATCCAGCTGGCTCCATCATCGGATTGGCTTTTCCATTCCCATTATGCTCTCTCTGCCTAGGCCTAAACCCTATCCCTTCTTGTATGTTCTTCCTTACCAGTTCTCCTGTCCTTAGCATTTGATTGGAGTTTGAATCAAGCTGTGTTTATGGATGTTGTTTCCCTCTGCCTTGCCCACTAGGCTGCTGAGTTACTTTGCACTTAGTGGTTTCTCAGTAAATGTTTTCTGAGTCAGTGCTCAATGCCCATAGCCTGCAGACAATGAAGAGTAGCCTGAGCCCTGCCAGCCAGCAACTATGCTTGCAGTATCCTGGGACACTTATGTTGTAGAAGATACTTTCCAATCAACATGAAGGCAGGGCAAAGTCTGGAGAGTGTGAACCCTGTCATTGGTTGGCAACTACCCAGCATCCCCCTGGCCAGGGGGTAGCTGGGCAACCCTTGGCTCACAGACAACCATTGAGCAAGCCTCATAAAAGGGTCTGTGTCTATAGGCCTGACACATCTGGGCCGGGTGCTTGCAAAGCCCGTTGATATGCTGGATGGCACAGGCTGTTTCCTGTGCACTATTATGGCCAAAGACCTATCCCCACCCCCACTTCTTTCAAGCTTCAGTCTGAGTCACAAATATTCTGTCTGGCTGCTGTGCCCAAGAAGCAGTTAGTTCTCTAAATCTAGATTGTCTCTTTGGAGCACATTGATCTAGGCTAGGTTCTCATGTCATTTCTCCCATTTAGTCTATAAGCCTCTTTCACTTCTGTTTTAATACTTTGCTGTTGAAATATAGAATAGCATAATATAAAGTAGTAAAACTTATCTTTTCTGAAACCATATTACCATCTGCATACCTACAATAAACTATCACAACTTAGTTGTGAAAGATTTACTGCTGCCCCCTACGATTGATCAGGAACAGTTCAAGCTATCAGCTCTCTGCACTTTTACTTAACATAGTACTGCAAGGCCCTAACCACTTTGATAAACTAAGAAATGGAAATAAAATATATAGTGATTGGAAAGAAAGAAAGAAAGAAAGAAAGAAAGAAAGAAAGAAAGAAAGAAAGAAGAAAGACCACTGCCTTTAGATGAAGATGACAGGATCCTCTATGTACAAAATCCCCACAAATCATCTAACAATCCAAACATTAATAAGTGAATTCAACACAAGAAATAATTGATCACTTTTCTGTAAACCAGCAATACATTTATGAAAGCTACAATTTATGGCTCAATCCCATTTATAACTGTGCCAGCAAATATGAAATACTTAGGCTTACCTTTAAAAATAAAACATGCATTATTCCCAAAGTTACAAAAGGTTCATGTAAGAAGTTCAAGTATTTTCTTAAATGGAGAGAAATGCTATCCTGGGTACTTTTGACTGTCAATTTGACACAACCTACAGTTACCTGGAGAGGGAGACCCCCAACTGAAAAACTCTTTTGATGACACTGGCCTGTGGCCATGTCTGGTGAGATTGTCTTGATTAATGATTGATACAGGAGGATTCAGCTCACTGTGATCATCCCTATCTCTAGGTAACTGGATAAGCTCTGTGTAAGAAACATAGATAAGAGGCTGTAGAAATGGCTCAGCAGTTAAGAATACTGACTGTTCTTTTAGAGGATTCAAGTTTGATTCCCAGCACCCATATGGTGACTCAAAACCATTTGTGACTCCAGTTTCAGACAGATGTGATAACCTTTCCTGGTCTCTACACTGCATGCATATGGTACACACATACATGCAAAAGAACACATATAAAACAAAATGTGCGTTTTTAAAAGGAAAGAAAGAAAAAGGAAGGAAGGAAGGAAGGAAGGAAGGAAGGAAGGAAGGAAGGAAGGAGGCAGGCAGGCAAGCAAGCAGGGTACAAGCAAGTAAGCAGCATTTTTTCATGGTTTCTAATTCTGTTCCTGCTTGAGTTCCTGTCCAGCTTCCCTCAAAGACAGAGTGTGACCTGTGTGCATAAGATGAAATAAACATTTATTAAGTTGCTTTTGGTTATGACATTTATCATAGCAACAGAATGAAACCAGAAGACATGCCATGCCCCAATCAATGAAAAGTCAAGAAAAAGCTTCAAATTCTCAGTGAATGGATATGTACTTTTAAAGGTGTTTTGATTAAAAAGAAAACCACCAGCAAGAGATTTGAAACATCACGAAGAGCTCAGAAACAATAGAACCAAGAGTTTGACAAAAGTACAACGTAACCGAGCATATGAAAGAAAGCCCTTTCAACAAAGGTGCTGCAGGAAATTAAGATTGATCGAAATCTAAAGGGTTTTGGTTTTTTTTTGCATTTTGAACAAGCATTTATTGCAGAGAATATGTACCATTTTGTACAGATAATCTAAACATGATTTTATTCCCTTGGCTTATACCATTTCCACATGCTTATTTTATTCTTTCATGTTATGAGTTTCACACATGTGTGCTGCATTTGGTTATATTCAAACTTATATTCTATAATCCTTTTCTTGATAACACTCTTCTTTCTAAATTGTTCCCCAATTGTTAAAAGAAGACACTCTCTCTCGTAACAACCATTAATTATCAATTGCTCCCGAGGAATGGATAAGAACCAGGGCTCCCTTCTCAATCCCAGACTGAATGGTGAAGGGTCAGTTTAGTACATGTAGGTGTCTGTAGCTGCTGTGTACCTATGACTCAGCCACCATGTCATATGTATTTGGAAGCATTTTACATCACTTCTCCCCAAATTCAGATTCTCAATGATCTGTGTTTTATGAATGAGTTAAAATAACTGTTAGATATGGTGGGTCATGTCTAGAATTCTGACACTTGTAAAGGTAAGGTTGAAAAACTGAAAGTTCAATTCTAGCTGGGGTTTTGTGATAAGATTCTCTCTCTCTCTCTCTCTCTCTCTCTCTCTCTCTCTCTCTCTCTCATTTTATTAACTTACATTCCAGCCATTGCCCTCACTCCCTGTATCCCCTTTCACAGTTCCTCATCCCACTCCTTCTTCCCCTTGCCTCTGAGAGGGTGCTCCCAGTACCCCACCCCCACCAGGCATGCCCCTTCCCTGGAGCCTAAAGTCTCTCCAGGATTAGGTACATCTTCTCCGACCGAGGCCAGACCAGGAGTTCCTCTGCTATATATGTGCTGGGGGCCTCTGACCAGCCCTTGTATGCTGCCTGGTTGGTGGTCAGTCTCTGGAAGCTCCCGGGGTTCCAGCTCCCACCTCCAGAGGTTCTTTATTTCCATTCATTCTGCTGGCCCTTGGGTCTTCACTCCTGGTTCCTCCCAATACCCCTTTCCCACCCATGTCCCTCCCTCCCTCCCTCCCTCCCTCCCCACTCCTGTGATTGCTTTCTTCTCACTCAAGTGGGATTGAAGCATCCTCACTTGGGCCTTTTGGCTTGTTAACCTTGAGTTCTGTGGATTGTGTTCTGGGCATTCCGTACTTTTTTTGCTAATATGCACTTATTAGTGAGTACATACCATATATAGAGCAATCCCACTAAAATCTAAAATTTAAGTAGATCATGAAATTAAATGTAAAAAATATAAAACTCTTAGCCATCAAGGGGCAAATATGGAGACAAAGTATGGAACAGAAACTGAAGGAGGGGCCGTCTGCAGACCATTCCACCTGGGTATCTATCCCATGTGCAGTCACCTAAGCTAGACACTGATGTGGATGGCTGGAAGTGCATGCTGTCAGGAACATAATATAACTGTCTACTTAGAGGTCTGCCAAAGACTAACACATTCAGAAGACAATGCTCACAGTTAACCACTTATATGAGCAGGGGTTTCCCAATGGAGAACTTAGAGAGAAGACTGAAGGAGCAGAAAGGGCTTGTGACCCCAGGAGGAAAGCAACAATACCAAACAACCAGAGCCCCCCAGGGTCTAAACCACCAGCCTGGGAGCACATAGAGAGGGACCCATGACTCCAGCAGTATATGTAGGGGAGGATGGCCTTGTCAGTCATAGGTGGGAGAGGAAGTTTTTGGTCCCATGAAAGTTGGATACCCCAGTGTGGGGGAATTTGAAGGCAAGGAGGTGGGAGTGGGCAGGTGGGTGGGGGCACATCCTCATAGAAGCAGGAGGAGGAGAGATGGGATATGGGGTTTCTGGGTGGGGGGAAATGGGATAGCATCTGAAATGTAAGTAAAATATCCAATAAAAAAAGAAAAAATTAATTATGACAAAGTAAA
>NC_047679.1:126015250-126040250 GCF_011762505.2 Arvicanthis niloticus
CTTTCATCAGAATTCAACTATAATAGAGGTCTAATCTGGACTATTCTGCCTCTATAACTGATTTAACACACTTCTGTTGTTTGTAAGCACCTTGTCTATGGTTTCTGTTAGAGCATCCTAAATAGAATAAGACAACATTAAAATCAGTCTGTGGAATTTTCGTCTCTTTGTAATCTATAATAAATCTGGCTATTTGAATTGCTTACAATCACTTATAAACTTATAAATTCAGTTTCCCTAAGGTAGTCAGCTCTATTAGGCAGGTCAGTAAGTATCTTGCTAACCTTTCTGTTTCATTGTCTGTCAGGTTATACACAGGATGGGATAGGTGAATAGCAATTCAACAAGTAAATTTGAAGAGTGCCCAAATATGGAGTACATAGCAATTCAACAAGTAAATTTGAAGAGTGCCCAAATATGGAGTACAGAGTGTTCTAGAGGTACCATTGTCTCTTCTTACCACCGTCCAAGACAAAGTACAGGGTCCTCGGCTCTCTCTGTCCTCTGCCAGGCCGCTCAACCTTCAGCTACACTTTCAAATCTTCTAATCCACTGTCACAAGCACACAAACGTCAACCCTGATGCTGTTCTGAAGAAGCCCTTAAGAAGCTATGGCTCTAGGTAGGAAATCTGAATCCCTAGAAAAGCATACTGGGCTCCACACAATGAACACATAACTAATACATGATCTTAAAGTTAAATTTTTTATATTTTTTGAGAATATGTTACTTGATTATTGTATTGCCATTATTCCCACCCTTTTCTTCCCCCACTCAATCCATTCCATGTTCCTCCTTGCTCATTGTTTTTCACTCCCTAGCGTGTGTGTGTGTGTGTGTGTGTGTTCCATTTAGTATTTCTCATATGTAGTGTGTGTTCCATTTAGTATTTCTCATATGTACATGTGTTGAGGGCCAACCACTTGTGACTGGATGACCTGTGAGGACTTGTCCAATGGAAAAGCCTGATTCCCTCTTTCTAAGCAGCTATTAATTGCCTTTAGGTCTTCATCTAATGCTAGGACCTTGGGAGATTTCCCCCATCTGCACTGCAGTATCAACCGGTATGGTCATGATGCAAGACTTGTTTATGTGACCATGTTCTTTGTCATGTCCAGAAAATACTATCTTTTAGTGGGTTTCCTGGTCTTATACTCTTTCCACCTAACTTGTAATTATCCTAAAGTCTTAGGTGTAGTGATAGAGTTCTAGATGTATCAGTTGGGGTTCAACCCCATCAACACTTATAAGTTGTGGATCTCTGTACTAATCTCAATTTGTAGCAAAAAGAAGCTTCTTTGTTGACCAATGAGAGCTACACTTTTAACGCTGGGCTGTCATGATCATATATTTGTTTTTTTTTTTTCAGTCCTACAGATAACACATTCTAGAAAAGGCTAAAGACTATTCATAAGTTTTTTCTATTATTACCCACAATTATATGAAGAGATCAAATTAACTATTGATATCCCAGCAGTATGGGTCTTAGGTTTGTTTTATTCCATACATTCAAACAGGAAGCCATGAAGCAGTTTTATGGAGCATGAATCCAATGCTCTGGTTCTGTTTCTGTCCCCAGGAAAAGAACAACTCAGTTCAAGAGAATAAGAAGATATACAAAATCTAGGACTGGTTGGTCTCCTAAAAAGGAAGGAAATGGTTTCTAGGGTCTTCCTATCCTTCCACTGTTGCTCAGCTGAAGCTTCTGTGATGACCTCCTCTTCAACATAAGAAACACCAGAGAGGGAAATTTTCAGGCTAGCTGGGGGTCTGTCACAGATTCTTTGTTCTTTGTCTGGGGGTGGTGTGGGCAGGCTGGCATAGGGACAAGCCATCTGTAAGTTCTCCAGGACACATATTTTCTCTAGCCCCTTCAATGGTTAAATTCAGCTGGTCAACTTCCACAACCATAAAAGACATTATTTATCCTGAAAAATATTCTTTCCATTCCTAGGGGGATTGTCCATGTAGGTGTGTGTGTGGAGCTGTAGTCAGGCAAATTAAAATATGCAAATGAAAAATGCAAATGAAAAAGCTAGGCATTGCTCACCACAGTGTTCTCAGGGTTTTCTTGAATAGCAACAAATTAAAGAAATGCTATGCAATCAAAGTTTATATCAAGCCTTAAGAAAGAAAATCTTCATTATCTCTAAATATACAGAATGCGTTTCAATGTGTGCCTCTGTGTCTTGAAATTGTGCATGGCTCAGTGAGCCACGCACACACTGCACATTGGCTTTCCTCAGGATGGGATGGCAGAAGAGTTTCTGCTTTTCTACCCTTTTTCTAATGTAATTAACAGATGACAATTAACAGAGAAATACAATTTGCACCACAAACCCTTCTGGCTCAGATTGGGTCCCAAATTTTCCCCTGTGCAAGTCAGTTTTCAAATTCCCAGGTTTTCAACTGTCCAATCAGAGTGAGAGGGCTGATCCCTTTCTACATGACCAATGCTGGATAGAAGTAGGTGGAAATGTAATTCTGTAAACACAGGAGCTGCTCATTCGCCCTCCTAAAACCACTGGACTTCTTTGAGCAGAGATTGATGAGCTGGTTCTATTAGATCCAGAATACGTGTCTCATAACACACATGCCACTCTTCTTTTATAATTATATTTTTAGAATTTAATATGACTACTATCATTTACATCATTTCCAACCCTAAATCTCCAACTTTCCATTTCTCAAGTGTCACTGCAATTCCATCTCAAGTTCATGACCTCTTCAATAATAATAATAATAATAATAATAATAATAATAATAATAAAGTGTACACACCCATATACCCCATATACATACAATAAAATGTATGGGCCCATTTTTCATACTCATATGTATTTAAGACTGACCACTTTAGTTTGGGCAATTTATCAGGGCCCTTGTCCTTGGAGAAGATTGATCATCTCTCACTCGGAAGCCACTGACTGAATTTACCTCTTCATCTAGGGATTTGACCTTGTGAGATTTTCCCTACTCTCATTTGCATGTTGAATCATGGTGTTGCCATTATGCACGCCTCGCCTCATTTAGGCAACCATGTTGTTGAGATTTCATGGGTGAGACATCCTCAGTTCAGTAAAGAGCCCAACCTACTTGTTTCCCTTGAGCTATACATTTGCTTTGACCACCTGATCTTTCCTGTTACAAGTACAGCAGTTGTTTTGACCAGGACTTGGAGAATGAGCAGTGGAGCTTCCAGTGCTGTGGTATGAGGAATGGCTTTGGATCTGAGAACCCGGGGAAGGACCCAGTACTCAGGAGTCTGGAAAAGAGCTGACAACTGAACTCCCGCTTGAAATCAAAGAAATGCTGAACAACAGGACTCAGTCACAAATGTCTTTCCACTTATGCCCCATAGACTACATACACAGTTCATTTGAATGGGTTTCTACAACTTAGGGGCTCTCAGACCAAATTCAGGCATCTTTGTGTTGATCAAAGCAGTAAATATTTTTGTTGCTTCTTCACATTCCGCGTAATTTCCAAACCCATGTACTAGTATTATATTTAAGTGACACTCACACAGCATGTATTCTGCTCCTACTTCTGTTGTTGAGCCTCTCAAATAGGAATTCATAGGAACCCAATTGTCCCAGGAAGCAAGCACAATTATTATCCACATCTGGCAGGGGTAAACTGAAGCATTGGGGGTTAAGTGACTCTCCCAGGAGAAACACAACTGCACCAGCTTTTGGTACCATTCTATAGATCGCTACTTAGGTTTCAAAAAAGAAAAGAACTACTAGAGCTGTGTAGAAACACAACTCAGGTGGTAGAGTGCTAATCCAGTATGCATGTGATCCTGGGTTAAAATCCTAGCACCACATAACCCTACAGTTTTTAATATATTGCCATTCTGGAGGAAGTGGGTGTAAGGTATCATGATTTCTCTCTTATAGCTACATGGACATCTATAAATATCTCAAAAGTTTGCTGTAATGATGAAAATGCACCTCAAGTCTTACCATTTCAGGAACTTTTATCCATAAAGTCTTCTCTACCTTCACCCTGTCTTAGTTAGGTTTTCTATTGCTGTATAAAACAGCATGACAAAAGCAACTTGGGATGAAAGGGTTTATTTCTATTACACTTCCACATAATAGTCCATTTGCTGAGAGAAGTCAGAGCAGGAACTTAAGCAGAGTCATGAAAGAATGCTACTTAGTGCTTTGCCTTCATGGCTTGCTCAGCTTGCCTTTCTAAACAAACCAGGACTATCAGCCCAGGTTGGCACCAGATACATTGGAATGGACCCACAGCTCAATGGAGAAATTAAAGTGTGTATTGAATAAGCATGAGGACTTGAGTTTGGTTTCTTATCACTCATGTAAAATATCAGGCATGGTGATAATACATGCTTGTTATTCCAGGGCTGGGAAACAGACACAGAGAGGTGGATCCTGAGGACTCATTACCAAGCCAAGTCTAACTGAAACAGTGAGCCCCAGGCACAGTGAGAGACTTTATCTTAGGAACTCAAATGGAGAAAACACACATACTACTCCTTCATATATACAAGGAGTCAGCAACAGACCCAGTCCCACCCTGTCATATTTGTGATGAAAACATGGACCAGCCCCTTCTCTCTGGGTGGAAACTGCTTTGTTTGTGGGAAGATTACAAGAGAATGACTTTACTCAACAACATGGAAAAGAAGCCAAATGTCAAAAATAAGCCAACCTATATCCAGTAGCAATCTGAGCTAGTTTGTTACTTAGTCAAATTGCCAGAATACTTACTCTTGACATACAAGTGTCAACTGAATGATATACATGAATGACTCATCTGCATCAAGGGACTATTTTATTCCTTGATAAAAAATAGGTTTTTTAAAATTTTTATATATTCATTACATATATTGTTAGGGATGTCGTAAACCAGAGGTGTACAGTCCACAGCTCAAGATAGCAATGAATGGGGCCCAACACAAAATTGTAAACTTACTTAAAACATGATTTGTGTGTGTGAGTGAGTATGTGTGTATACGTGTCAATTTTCTCAACATCGCTTATAATTACAGTTGAGACAGAGTCAGTTGTAAAAGCTAGTAATATCTCAAAACAAACACATCAACTGGCTGGAGAGATGACTCAATTGTTAAGAGCTCATGCTTTCCTTCTAGAGGACCTGAGTTCAGATCTCAGCACCCACATAGGGACATTCACAACTGCCTGTAGCTTCAGCTCCAGGGGATGTATCATCCTCTTCTGGCTTCTATAGGTACACACACACAAACAACACAAACATACACATGCACACACATGCACAACAGGTGTTCATACAGACAAATACACATGCATTTTTAAAAATTAAACTACATTAAAGTTAAACAATCTACTTATTATAAGTGTATTAAGCAAGGTAGAAAGTGTGGCAGGAATAATGCACTCTGAGAAGGGGGTTAGAGATTTCTGAAATTAGTTTTTCTTACAAGAATATAGCCAAGCAAATCAGAAGAACTCAAAATTTCAGTGAAAGTAATTTGGAGATTATAGCTGCTATTTTCACATTTTCTTCTTTGGTGATAGAGTTCAACTTGCCATTTTGTAAGAATATAATATCAGTGAAGAAATGGCTTCTTTAGTGCCATTAAAAGACAAAAGACAAATGTAACAGATGTGCAGCTTGGTCTTTGTGTGGGACCCCTAACAGCAGGAGCATGGGCTGTCTCTGACTCTATTGTCTACCTTTGGGATGCTTTACCACTACTGGGGTGCCTCACCCAGCCTTAAGGGAGGAAGATATGCCTAGTCTTATTATAGCTTAATATGCCAAAGTGGTTGATATCCATAGGAGTTTAGGATTGTCCTATTCTTTTAGGAGAAAGGAAGGGGGAATAAGGGGAGAGGGTGAGAGAGAGGGACTGGAAGGAGAGGAGGAAGAAGATGCAATCAGGATGTAAAGTAAATTAATTAATTAATTTTTAAAAAGATGTAAAAGCAAAGGCTCAGTATACAGAATGAAATACTACCAACCCTCTAATAAAATCTGCCGCATGCCAAAGTTTTTTTAAAAGACTTAAAAATCAAAAAAGATCAAAAGATTTATATGAAGCAGCAAAAATATATCAGAGTGGTGTTCTTTGTCCATTGTCAACATATTTAGCACTTGTTATTGATGGTGCAGCAGAGATTTCAGGTGGTATAAGAGAGGGACTAATATCTAGAATGCATGAGGAACTTCAAAATCAAAACCCAAACATCAAGAGCTCCCAAACATGTCAATAAACAGGCTGATCAATAAACAGGCTGATGAAATGAACAGAGAGAGAGAGAGAGAGAGAGAGAGAGAGAGAGAAGAGAGAGAGAGAGGAGAGGAGGAAAGACTGAAAGAAAAAGAACAATAAGTATATAAGTAATTTTAAAAATGTTCAATGATTTTAGTCATCAGAAATGCAAATTAAAACCATTTTGCGATTCCATCTACCTCTATCAGATTATCTATCACAAAGAAAAGAGATAGCAACAAATTCTTGTTAGGATATGGGGAAAGATGAGTCTTTTTTTTTTTTAATTCCAAGTAGGAGTATAAACCAGTACAGCCATTACAGAAATAAGTATGATGATTTGTCAAAAATTTAAAGTAGAACTACCTTATGAGCCAGGTGTAGAAATCTTAGATAGTAGCAAAAGAACTATGCATCCTCCTACAGAAATATATGAACATCCATATTTATTTGTATTATTAATAACAGCAAGAAATAGAAGCAGCCTAAATGTTCATCAGCTGATTGAAGGATAGTGTAAATGTAATAAGTATACACACTACGAAATTTCATTCACCTGTAGCAAAAAAAGAAATGATGAAACTTGTGAAGAAATTGATGAATCTTGAAATTATTATAAGGAAAGTAACAGACTCAGAAAGACAAAAACCGTGTATTCTTTCTCATATGTGAACCCTAGCTTATAATGTCCAGCTCTGGGTAAATAAGTAGGGGTGAGCATTTGTGCAATCTCAGAAACTAGGAAGGAGACCACCAGACAGTGAAATATGTGTTAGGGTACATATGAAAGCAAAAGAGAGGCTGGGGCAGGAAGGTCACAAGAAGGGATCACAGGGCTTAGAGAGAAGAGGGAAGAGTTTTCAATAAAAACAAATTATATTTGAAAAGGCTCCAGTGAAACCCAATGCTGTGCATGCAAATTAAACAGTTCTAAGTTTAGAAAGAGAAAAGAGATTGTAAAAATAAATAAGATATAGTGAAATTGCTGCCCAAGATAAACATTTAATGAAGTATCATTCAAAAGTTCCTCAAAAATTATATGTGCAAACATGTTACAGATGATTAATGTCAACCTACCAGGAACAACACTCTTAAAAATAACCGAGACACTTCCTCCACAAGAAGCCATTAACTGTCCATAGCTTCTCAGTTGGGGGTCAGGGTGGGGCTCACTCCTGCAGCAACCACAGTCACTGTTCATGAGTGCAGAAGTTCTGTTGTGGCCAGAAAACAGTTTTGCTCAGGTCTTCTCTGATCCTTGGAGGAGTTAGGGGTAGAGAAAAGCTCTGACTCCCAAAAGTTGTGTTCTGACCTGTGGTATAGCTCAGACACGTGGTTATACACACACACACACACACACACACACACACACAAACTTTAAAAAAATTAAGTGTTGATACTGACCCCACTGACACAATGAAATCATTTGCTTTTGTGGAAGTGGGCTAAGGACAAATGTGCAAAGTATTTTATGATTTATAACAACTAAATTATCTGATGTGCACCATGAGAACTCAGAAAATTACAACTACTTTCTTTGAACTAGACATTGATGAATAAAACAATACCAAATTTTACTACTTTTACTCTTGTCCTATTTTCTTTCACTTTTATGATAAAATATTTTAAAGATCAATGAAGTTGTATTACTTAGATATACTTTCTTTAGTAATGATCACAAATTTGGTACCTCCCTGATGATTGAAAAAGAAACTCTAAGTGAGGATCCATAGAAATAGAATCATTATGCAAGGTAGTGTTGGCATCAGGAAAGATATATGCAGACATTTTTGACTCATCACCTCTTGTTGGTATTTGCATATTTAATATGTCAATTCATTTACATCTAATATGGTCCACAAAAGCCAAAATGTGGGACACTCATGAATTATGATTTCTTTCAAGTATATCTTGCAGTTGAAAGTATATTCACTTTCCCAATCCCTCCTTTTAATCCTCTTTCCTATTTTTCCTTTCCTTGTAACCTCCTCTCACCCCCTAGTCTCCTTTTGCTTTCATGTCATACACACAGATGACATACACGTGTTATTTAAATTGTAACTTTTAGCAAAATAAGAACTATAAATATTTTAATTAAATTTTATATTTACTGTGTGTGTGACCACATGTGCATGTGTGGACATGAATGTGAATGCCAGAAGAAACCTTTCAGAGATTGGTTCTCTTTCCTTGGATTCTTGAACATGACCTCAGTTTGTCAGACTTGCATACCAAGTGCTTTTACCCACTAAACAGTCTCCCTGGCCTAGTAAATACTTGAAAAGTCAACTAGAACACCATGCTTAAATGAAAGCTGCATCTCTTACCCCACTGCCTTTCATTCCCAACCTCTATGTCACAAAGAAAGGCACTGCAACTGACTAGTCTTCAGCTTCTGTCAGTGCTACCATGTTTCTATGCAGCCGGTGGCTATTGATGGTTTTTCTACTTGGGAAGATTGTCAGCTACACTGGAGAAGATAAAGATTTAACCCTCTCAGGCCACTCCCAGATACTGTTCTTCTCTACCCCAAACTCTTTTTTTTTTTAAACTTAAATCCAGATATGGTATTTTGGTCATTATCACTATTTGAATATATTTCAGAACAAAACCAGTTGGTACACTATAATTCTGTTTAATTTCTCTTTCCTCAGACAAAAATTTCCCCTTAAGGCTAATAATTTCCTCAGTTTTGCTTCCTTTTTCATAATGTACCTATCACTTATCCATTGCCTAAACTTTCTAAGGACTCTGTGTCCTCTCAGAACAGTTAAACACGACACATAATTACAGCAATCATCCTGAGAACTCTTTTTCCTTTTCTCCTATTTCCTACACATGGCTTTCTCTTTCTGAGTTTTTTTGTCCTCATTTTGATGAAAATCATGTTTAATTATCTTCCTGAGATGCCGCACATATGACACACAATTTTGTAGGCCTTTCGTGTGTATAAAGATTTCTTTATTCTATCTGCAAAGTTGACGGATGAATTGGCTGAGGATAGACTTCTAAGTGTAAATAATTTTCTCTAAGAATGGCGAGGGTACTGCTCCCCCAGGACCATTGGGAAGCCAAATATTTCCATATCCAAAATCTTTGGAATTTGGTCATTTTATATCTTTTTAGGATCTCATTATTTCCAATGTTTTGAAATCTCATAATGATGTTAATTTATTTCCAATTTAGTTGTTTGTCATTTGGTGGATCCCAAGATGAAAGCTTCTATATTAAGGTCCATGAGTTGTTTGTGCATAATCCCTGCAATAATCTTATGCCCCCTTTCCCTATTCTTTTTTAACTTACCACAAATCAGATAATAGACTGTCTGAATCATATGTATTTTCTGTCTAATGGCCCATCTATCTGTCAACTATAATTTCTAAGATACTTCCTCAACTCTATCTTTAGACATTTTCCTTTTTAAAATTTCTGCTCTCATATATTTATTTTTTGTAGAACTGTAGTTTGTTTCTTTTCTGTAGCATCTTATTTTTTGTTATCTTGATAAATTTATTTTAGAATGATGTAGGTTCATAGAAAACTTGAAAATTAGAGAGGTTTTACCATAGGCACACCCTTTCAGATTATCAATAGTCTTCACTTATAACAACCAATTAACCCACAGTGACATATGATTATCACCTCAAGTCCGTAATTCACATGAGAGTTTGTTCTTTCTGTGGTACAGTCTATAGATATGGGCAAACAGATGATGTTCTTAGTATTATAGGACCACACAGAGTAGTTTCAGTGCTCTAAAAATCCCTGTGCTCTCTTTGACCATCCTCCTTTCCTTACAACCCCTGGCAACTACTTATCTTGTTGTCTGCTTAGTTTCTGCCTTTCACACAGTATCACACAGTTGTAATCAGACAGCATAGAGTTAGCCTTTTTGACATAATATACTCCTCTATGGACATTAATATATATTAATATTATATAATATAAGTGTGTGTGTTTTAAACTATTGAAAAATATTGTATTACATTTTGGAGACAGAAATTGAAAATTGGTCTCAGAGGGTACTAACAGAGCCATGTTCCTCCTGTAGGCCTCAAGGAAGAATCTATTTCCTTTTGTGCAACTGAGAATACTAATTTTAACCTTCCAATTTTTCTTCAGCTCTCTGTCTTATCTTTGAGTTTCTTTTTGCTCGTTGTTTGTAATTGGCAATGGTGGTAGCAACATGGATAGGGGGTTGTTTTCTGCCTTCCAGTTAAAAAGCTTTCAGCAAATATCAGGGCCCCTTGCCTATCTATTCATAATGAGAATGTGCATTAAGATGTTGTTAAAAGCTTAATGTGTATGGGAAAGTCTTAGAGCTTAATAGGCTTCAGTGTAAGGTGATCTGGTGGGAACTAAAGTTTTTAAGAGCTAGCAAGTGCCAGTTTCTGCTGGCCTTCTTCTTGGACTGGCCAGCGCCCCAACAGAATTGTCCTTCCATGCTTGCTTAGGAATGTATATCCTTGTCTCTTGGCATTCTGGAAGTAAAGTAAGGGAGATAGGTGAGGAATATTCTCACTGTCCATTATGAGACTTTCTATTGCTTTGTTTTTATTAAGCCACTTCAGCACTATGTTCAACTAGGCATTTCTCCAGTAAGCAAAGCTACTTTCTTCAGTCACACTGTTCCTGCTGTTCCAGAGAAGACACTAGGGAGACAAATACTGCTCTTGCTACATGTTCTCACCCAGAGCTGTTGTCCTTGGCCCTACCTCATGTCCTGCTTTTCAGGAGGTTCTATCTTAAAGCTTGCTTTCTTCTTTCTGATGGATATGGATTTCCTTTTCTGTGCTTTTCAGTCTGAAAAATTCTCCTGTTGTTAATCCATTCCCTTTGCAGCTACATCTTCTGTAGATGCCTCTTTTCCCCCTTTTATCGTTCCCATGGCCATGTACTTTGCTTTGGTATTGAGTGGGCTTTGAAGAAGGAGCAATAATAAACCTAAGTGTTCAGCCTACTCTCTGTCATGATCACTCCAGTAATATTCTTGAGGCCAAGAGATGGACTAGACAAAGTTACTTTTTGATCGTCTCAATACCTTTTCTTGCTACAATAGGTCCCAGCTCTGGCATCTTTCTATGATCAAGCACAACTGCTTAGTTAAAGGTATCTAGAGCCTTTAGGATCTTCTAGAGCACAAATGTGGCTGTTGCAGAGCACCGAGCTGAAGCCCAGTAATGGTAACATTCTAAGTCTTTCAATCAGGAATGCCAACGATTTCCTTCTAAGGATATTGATTCTATTACTCTTCTAAGAATAGTCTCAACCTACTTGGTATAGAACATAAAAGCCAATTGATATTTTTGAAGAACAGAATAGCCAGTAAAAACTTGTTACTGTTACCCACTTACCACCACTATAGAGTGAAGACGGCTTGAGCCACTGGGGACTAAATCGACTTGACCTGTCAAAACCACTCAGATTTTTAAGCAATACCCCATTCCTAGGATATTTCTGCATATCACTCTAACTACTGATTCTGACTGAAAGACCCTTAAATATGTGCCTTCAACCCTTCTTCCTGTTGGCCTGTCAGATTCAATTGCCTGTCAATCATAATACTTGTCCATTGAAGCTAGACTCAGCCACTTCGAATCTGTCCATGTTGGAAAACAAATAAGAAATATGTTTCCCTTCTTCCCATGGAGGCTAAAGGTCTTGATCATTGAGAGGGTGTTCTGCAGTAAAATTGCCACTAAAGTGTACAGGGGATGTAGCCATCTGATCTGTCTTTACATACCCCTTCAAGGACAAGAGTCACTGAAGTCAGATCACTGGAATTGTTGAAGGCAGTGGAATAAGGCAAGTTCTTCTCCTCAGTCCTCCACCATCCCAGCTTTCCAGGCAGCATTGGATTCCAAACATGAAAGTTGGATAAAGTGGTATATACAGCTATTTTTTATAATTAAAACACTCTGTCCTGGAGGGAGTAGAGGCTCACAAGACTCAGGAAACTAAAAATGCTCAGCCGGTAGAAATATACATCATCTTGTTACCAAGCCAGATGGCCTGAGTTTGAGCCCCCAGACACACATGATGGAAGTAGAATGCCAACCCCAGACACTTGTCCTCTAATCTCCCATATCTACACTGTGGCATGTGTCCTTGTAAGGCCTAGCAAGATCAGTAATGTTACAAGAGTCACAAATCATCCAGATAAGGTTTAAAATGTAGGAAATAATTAGTAGAGAGAAGGGACTCTTTTCAGAGAGGTGTGTAGGGAACTCCAGAGATGCAGCTTCCTAGAGTCAACATCCATGCTAGATGGGCTTTTTGGTGACATGGCTGTTCTTAAATTCTTCCATGAATACCCATGCTCCTATAAGTAACCCAAATCAATCCCTTCATTCACTAAGCTCAGCTTGAGTGAAATCATTTCTCCTGTCTCTCATCAGTGCCCTATCTGTGTTCAATAGACGTTTGTTCATGTCTCTTCATGGAAAGTCACATGGTAAGTGGAATGACAGACCTCTCTGTAAAATCCTAGCTAGGAATCTGATGTACTCTATGTGCTCAAGGAGCCAAAAGATAAGTCGTCAAAAAATTTGTATCTAAAAGCCTTGACTTCCCAGATGAAAATTCCAACTCTAAGATGGCTTTCAAGAGCCCAGTTATTCCTAACAATAATGGATCAATTTGTTCTGTCATCAGGCTTATCAATCCCTGGATATGAGTCACTGCTAAGAGCATGTGTCATTTTGTAGCTTGGGAGGTTACTCAGGAACATCCCTGGATTTCTGTAGTCAATTCTCTGAAATCAAACTTTGACTCCTGGGCCCCTGGTGACATTTCCACTTTGTCAGGTACCTGTAGATTCCCTTCTGAAAGATTAGCATTCACCTACTTAACAGAGAAGCCAGAGAACTCAGATGGAGAATAGGGGTTAGGAAGAAAGGAAGAAGAGATGCACTCAACATCTCATGATGACCATTTTGATATCTGTCCTTGTAATGGTTTCAGGTCCCCACTTCCTGAAGGTATGTTGAAAAGCACTGAAGCTATTCAGCTGGGTTGGTCTAGTAGTTGGATCCTCACAGTACTGTGTATGTACATGCCTTCCCTGATACAGTGAGCTCCCAGCAAGCAGAGACCTCCATGGGGCTTGAAAGCCTGACCTGTGTCCTGGTTGCCAGGAGCAGGCCAGAAAAACAAAACTGCAATCCCATAAACAGACTATATAATACAGAGCATCAGTTTGAGCCTCTTTGTGCTGCAGGAGTCGGGGATGCTTCCTGAAAGAGTACAGAGCTATAAGATGAGGATGCAAAGGCAAGACAGAACTTTAAGTCTAGCACAGACCATGGTGGCTTTGGTGGCAACATGGCTTCACAACAGCACTTTTGTTCAAATCTGCTCCACAGCTTCTCATAAGCTTCTATTGCGAACCTAAGTGTGTAGCTGTGAGAAGGACACTGGTGGGCCGGCTGCAGTCCTTCCCACTCCAGGAAAGTATGTTTCCAGCATAGGGATATACAAAGAGGGGCCAGCTCACATTCCTTGAAGGTCCTTTTTCCAGAAAAGCCCTTGCTCCTATATCTGCTGGGAAGCCATGGCCCTGTGTGCTCAGGTACCCTGTCAGACTAGCCTCCTGACAAATTGGAGTCAGACTCAAAGCAGAAAGAGATTGCTACCTGGCTTGGTAGATACACCGGCATTTGGGAAGGCAAAGCAGGGCACAGGGCTTCAATTTATTTTCTATTTCCTGTATATGTTGCTCTACTCTGAGGGTTTTAATTGATTACATCAACTGTGTTCATTTCCTTGGACAAATTGGTCTTCACATAGAAGAGGCAATTACCTAGGTTTGTTCATCCTAGTCAGCAGGGGCTTCTTTAGGGCCACACAAGACCATGTTATCTGAAAAGATTCTGGGATGCAAAATGAAGGCACTTATTTCAGCATTATAAATAAGCTCTCTCTCTCTCTCTCTCTCTCTCTCTCTGTGTGTGTGTGTGTGTGTGTGTGTGTGTCTCTCTGTGTGTGTGTGTGTGTGTGTGTGTGTGAGAGAGAGAGAGAGAGAGAGAGAGAGAGAGAGAGAGAGAGAGAGAAGCTTTTTCATATTCTTAACACCATGTGGCACTGGTGTGAATGTGACAGAGCAGAAGAAAGAGCACGTAAGTCTTCTTGGAGGTTCTGAGCTCAAGAAAAGAGGCAATCAGGAGCTCTAGAGGAGAGAGTGTGGATGATTAAATAGGGCAAGGTGAAGGGCTAGGGCCACAGCTCAATCACCTGTGATCCATGTGACCTTGAACCACTCACTCTCTATGAATTTTAGTTGCCTAATGTAGGACAAGAAGATAACTCTATCTTGACTCCATTGAAAGAAATTCCTAGGACCCAGTATGATCAACACTTCCCCCTTGTAAGGTGACCTAGGAACCAGGAGAATCTGGTAACAGGAAGACTAGGTCTGATGTAGGTACCCTCATGAAAAGTACCAAGAGTTTGAGTCTGGGTTGGCCATAGATAAGAAGGCTGGCCTTGACTAAGGTTGTACAAGAGGGGAATCAACATCCTGGATGCAGGCTCTGCCTGGGGCTCTAACTTTTGGCCAGGTTAATGCAGTCAGGCAGAGTTTAAGATAAAAGTGTTACAGACAGTTTGTTCTGGATTCTGAATGTTCTAACATAGGCATTACAAGGACTGCTCAGTTCCTTGTCATAGGTGACAAAACAGAAGCTCAACAGGTAAAGTCACATGCCAAAGTCATATGGCAAGTATGACCTTTCACTTTTCATTCTCACTATGAGCTTCATACCACCTAGCATGGATTCCTTGTAGACTCAAAGGTATGAGATGTGGCAGGACTTTGCCTTGTGAACAGTAACAGGCACCTCCTTGGAGACAGGAAACTTGGAGACAATCCCTCATTGACAGTAGATAGAAATCTTAGATGCAGTCTTCCCCCTTTTTCCTCTCACACACTCAGTAGCAAGGCTCAGATTATGCAAAATCAAGTAGGCAGTTTTGAACAGAAACAAACAACTGCAGTGTTCCTCACCTGATTTCTCCCTGTTTCAATGTCATTTTAATTTTCTTTAACTACTTCTTTCTGAGCTCACTGCCTGAGGCCATTGTGGTTGCTGTGAGACTTTCCTTTTGGTAAAACTCAGACTAAGGTTTCCCAGCATGTTGGCATGTTGTGCAAAATAAGGTACATGTAATATGCTTACTATCGGGCAGGCATGCCATGTCATCAGCATGGCCTTCCACAGGGGTTGAGGAGATAGCCCAGTCAGTAATGTGTTACTGTGTAAATATTATGACCTGAGTTCAGATCCCCAGTATGTCTATAAAAGGTGGGATACACCATCAACACCTGCTCTCCACATGCACACCATTCATACACACACACACACACACACACACACACACACACTAATATCTCACAAATCAAACCCTGTAGTTGCCACACAGATACTACTCATGGTCAGCCAGGGATCCACCAGTATTTATCCGTTAGGTCTGAGGTCTCCCTGCCTCACTCTCCTCTATGGCATTCTCCTCATTCAGTAGTCACTGAAATTGCCCTGAACATAGATGGGTTTTGTTGATCAAACTATAAAAACTTGTACATTTCCACTGGAGCTTTAGGCACCACTAGAAGTACCCCAGGCTAACAACTATGCAAACATAAGGCCACCCAAATAAACATGCTACCATGGAAAGGAAAACCCCACGGGGCCGCAACCCTAGAAAAAGAACTAAAGTACACCAAGAAACACTGAAGGCAGTTGAAAGGCTTCCACAGAGAAGAGGAATTGTTTATCCAATACCAAATGGTCAGCCCTAAAAACACAGGTAACATTATAGGAACTGAGCAGGTTGTATTTGTATATTATAAATATATGAAGAGCAATTAAAGAAACAAAGGCCATGCATTTGAGAGAGGGCAAGGGGGAAGGAACATGGGAAGAGATGAAGAGAAGAAAGGGTCTATTCTCTACCTACCCAGCCCACAAGCAGTCACCTGCCACCAGGTTATATCTGCTTCAGAAAGCTCTCCAGTACCTTCACATGTGAGTCATTGCTTTATTTTGTTTTGTTTTGTCCCCCTGCCCCACAGTGTTTGTAGTTAGTATCTGTGGGAAGATTGGTTCCAAAGGAGCATCCTGAGCATGGACAGAAATGGAACCTAACCTGAATGAACTAGTCCCTATGCTCTGCGGACCCACATGCCCCAAGCTGGTGATGGGAGTGCAGGAGAAACAACCTGAACAGGTTCTGTACAGGGACTCCATTTGACTGCCTCACACCTGACAGTGCTTCCCACATTTTGACTCCCCTACCCAGGAACATAAAGGGACTCTGGGTCCCTTCCTGGTCAAGGTTATAGTCATACACCTTGACACCATGAGAAGCACAAAATGGCTAACCACTAGATGCCCATATTCTTGGATGGAAAGCCTGCTAAACAGTGGTGATTTGTCACCTCTTCCCTAATGATACCATTGCCAGGGTTCCCAGCTGTACCCTTTTGACCACTCAAAATCCTTCTGTGGGTGTTTCTGTTCCTCTCATGAATTCTATCTCCAGTCTTGAGGCCTTGATTGCTAGTGAGCACTGGGAATGGGACATGCCTCCTGGCTTTGGGCATTGGGAGTACAGAGGGAGCTCAGGGTCCTGGTGACTGACACAAACCCAAGCCTCATCCTAACACATTCTCACTGTATCAGAAAGAGAAAGAGAGAAAGAAAGAAGAAAGAGAGAAGACTGGAGAGAGACTGACTCTCTGATATGTAATGACACTAATTTAAACATTTAGTTCTCACTATCGGTGCCTTTTCTAAACCTAATTACCTTCCAAAGGACACACTTGTAAATATTATCACATTAGAGGCAATGTTTCAACATATAGCAATTGTGAGTCTATGTATGTCTTTGTGTATGTATGTGTGTGCGCGCGCACGTGCACATGCGCCTGTGTTGCTAAGGATGAAAATCAATATCCTATGTATGTTAGACAGTGTTCTAGAACTGAACTAGAGCCTCAGCCCAAATTTTACATTTTATTTTGACACTGGGTCTCACTACCTTGCCTAGTTTGGTGTTAAATTTGCTCTCTAGCCCAAGGAGGACTTGAACACCAAACCCTCTGCCTCAGCCTCGTGAATAGCTGGGGTTACAAGGACCAGCAATAGTCAAGTATTGAGGAGACACAATTCAGTCATAGCAAACTCCAAACAAAGCAACCACAAGTCCTCAAAGAGGTACCCTAAAGTAGGAGGAAGAGCTGGGCACACTGGAGTAGACACACTGGCACACTCCATGTGGTATGTAAGCAGAGTCAACAAGCTGGTTATAAGAGGACAATACACATGGCTCTGAAGATCAGTCATCAGTGGGAAGAGTCCAGGGTCCTGCTTGAGATGATGGGCTTTAAGTATGGATCTAGCCACAGTGATGTTCCCAAGTTCCTAGGGTAGAGCAGGTAGGCAAAGAACAATTTGCTGTGAGAATGGGGAGTGAGGAAAAGCAGGGGATGGGAGCTAAGTGGAGCATGAGCCCAAGCTTCATCTTTATGTGTATCTCATGTAGAAGTAAGAGTCACTATAGTGCCCAATCAAGACCATGTTACCATGGTGTGTTAGTATTAACTGTGTTCTAGGACCCACACTTCCCAAAAAAGATTACAGTACAGAAGGGTCAAGGGTTGGTCTCTGCTTTTCAGGCTATAGGAACTAACATAAACAGAAACATATTCAATGACTAAATAACCACAAGAGTAAATTTACCAGAGGATGACAGTCAATAAGACCCAGTTCTATACATACAATATGAAGGGGAACAGGAATAACAAGTAGAAAGCTTTAAGTGAGGAGATGACTGGGAGTACAAGAGAGGGTTGAGAAAAGAATAGATAGCACTAAAAGTGTTTGAAAAAGACATATGGAAACCTAGTTTCTAAGTGTGTGTGTGTGTGTGTGTGTGTGTGTGTTTATTTGTAATACCACACAGATAACAATGTTCCTCCTTCAGTTGTTGATAAGAAGTGTCCCAAAGAAAACGACACTAGATATTATAATTTCTGTTAATTGCCCACCAGAATTTCATGACAATACCATATTACTAAAAATATCACACACATTGGTCATAAGACATGGAGAAATCAAGCCAGTACTAACCAGGAAGCTTTTCTCCTGCTGGCTAGCGCTCATCGTGCTGGAAAGTGCTAACTAGACTTCTAGGCGTGGGGAGTTATCAAGAGTCTTATCCAGTTGTGAAACTCTGTGAACTACAATAATGACCAGTGTGGCAAGGGAGATTAATTACATCAAACTGCCCCAGAAATTCTTATCTTTCTGCTTACAGATTAGCATAGCACTCAGACGTCATCAGAGAAGGTCTTTTTTAAAATGCATAGTTAATCCAGAAACACAAAATTGGTAAAAATGCAAATCTGTCAAGTGTTCATCTACAAATGAAAAATATATATTATGCTCCCTGCAAGGCTCAGGTACCATATAAAAAAGAGGGGATGGCTTCTCCTCTCCTTCTCCTCCTCCTCTCCTTACTCCTTCTCTTCCTGTAGGTATTCCTCCCACCTTGGCTCCTCCTACACATCACCCTTCCTGTTAAAATAAAACTTTTCTCTCAAAATACAATTAGAGCATAACTATACCAATTTGTATCAGTAAGGTGCAAGATAGACCTAATACCCAGTCCATCATTTTGTTGGCTGAAGCTAGGTGATCAGAGAGAGAAAGAGAAGGGGGGGGGTGCATGGAGGCAGATGTTCACATGTCTCTACCAGTCAAAGATAGTTGATATATCTAGGTTGGGTATTGGGTTACACTTCTGATTGATATTGAGCATTACCAAACTTATAAAGCCTTCGATTAACATTTTAAAAAAACTGTATAAAAGCAAAAAGGAGAAGGGGGCATGGGATAGGGGTTTTCTAGAGAGGGGAAATGGGGAAAGGGGATGGCATCTGAAATGTAAATAAAACATCCAATAAAAAATAAAACAAAAAAGAGGGGATGGAAAGATGAGAAGAAGCAGAGATTGAGGAGGACCAGAGCAAAGCATTAACTTCTGGACAGGACAGGACTATTACACTCATAAACTCATAGCAATTATGGTTGCCAGCATAAAATCAAGCCAGTAAATATTCTATAGCATGGAAGTGAGTCCCCCACTCCTAAGATGTGAATTTCTAGTAGGTTGACTACTCTCTAGTGGATGGCCCACTAATTGGTGTTGGTGACTTGTTAAATAGAATCACAAAAAGTACAAATGACACAACCTTGGGTATAGGGATATGGGATAGATCTTGAAGGAGTTGGAATAAGTATAAAAACATGTCTGAACTTTTTAAGAATTAATAATAATTTTTTACAGTTCTAAAATTTAAAATCAATCTGAACAGGCTTTCTGAACTACATAGCTTCTAAACTTGACTGGAAAACATTTGTCTCACAAGAGGAGAGTGCACAAAACAGATGTAGAATGAGTGTAGCATCACCCAGAAGGCATTTGCAAACAGATAAACAAGTGTGGGAAACTAGAAAAACAATACATTAAAGAAAAATGTTGGTTGGCAGCCTTTGGAACAAGAGGTGGAACTTTCAGCTTCTCCAGCCTCATCTGCCTGGATGCTGCCATGCTCCTGCCTTGATGATAATGGACTGAACCTCTGAACCTGTAAGTCAGCCCCAATTAAATGTTGTCCTTATAAGAGTTGCCTTGGTCATAGTTTCTGTTCACAGTAGTAAAACCCAAACTAAGACAGACGGTCTCACTGTCTGGCTGTCCTGGCTGTCCTGGCTTTCCTGGCTGTCCTGGAACTCACTCTATAGACCAGGCTGGCCTAGAGCTCACAGAGATCCACCTGCTTCTGCTGCCTCCAAAGTACTGAGAATAAAGGTGTGCACCACCACACACAAAAAAAGGAAAAAAGAAAAATGTTCACGAAAGGCAGGCAGAACTAGTGCATAAAGGGCCTTCATTTTCCTTGCAAGGATTTCAGATTTCAGCCTTTACTGAGATCCTCTGCTCTAGAAGCTCTGGGTGACTGCAGGCACAGTTGACAGTCAGATGTCTTCAACCCAGTACATTGAGAGTCAACGACTAAGCTGCTGCTCCAAGTCAAAGAAGTCTCAAAGGTTGGAGAGACACTACCGCTTTCTAGATGATTCACAACATACAAAAGAGCAGAAAGGACCACTTTTCACTTTCAAGAAATATAGAAGCTTTTAAGAGCAAAGGAATAAAGTTGTTTTTAACCTTGTGGAGTCCTCCACTGGAGGCAGTGGAAAGACATCACAAGCCTGATGGAGCTAGAAAGATGACCCAGTCTGCAAAGTGCTTGCCACACAACATGAGACCTATGTTATGACTCCCAGAATGGACATGGTAGAAGGAGAGATTTAATCCCCAAAGGTTGTTCTCTGACCTCCACATGGATGCCATGACATGTACAATGCCCCCTCCCCCACAACAAATAAATAAATTTAGTTTCAAAAGCTAAAACACCAAAAATACCAGGAAGGTTTTCTATTGATGTAAGATGAATAACATAAAGGAGAGTCCAAAGTGGCTGAATTGAAAAGACAGAGAAAGACAAGACCACAAAATGCAATGAAGAGCCCTCTAAGAGACAGGCCCCTATATCCATGCAGATAAAGCTCACTGTGATCTACATATACAAAGAGTTGAATGGCTTCCAGTACCCTGTAGACTGTGACTGCTTCATATCCTGAGCTCCGGTGTTTGGAGCAGCACTCTGAATTGTGTTATCTTCTGTTGTTGCATCAAGCACATTGTGGTCTCATGCTGCATTTTCTCTTGCTTTCAAGACCTAAAGGTCAAATCATGAATCCTGTTCTTTTCTAGGCTCGATCTGCTGTCACTTAAAGGTAGATAGTTTGTTGTCCCTTTCTGTCTTTGACTACTCTATCTAGACCATACTTCTTCCTGGTCTATTCAACTGGCAGCCTAACAGCTGACAATCATGACTGTTCTGCTAGAGTCTCAGTTTCCAAAGCCCTTAGGGAAGTCATGCCTTGTCTCCTGCAATACTAAGCATGAAAGTGGGTGCAGGGTTTTCCTCAGCATACTAGCCAGTGACCGGACCTACTGACAGATTTTAGCAGTATATAGTAGATTGAATGATAACACCTCAAAAATCACCCTATGTATTAAATTATACAACCCATGAATATTACCTTATAAGGTAATGGATAATTAAATTAGGATTGGAGATGCAATCCTGGATCATCAAGTGAGTTCTAAATATAATCATGTGGATCCATGTAAGAGATGCAGGCCATGTGAGGACAAGGCAGAAACTGAAGTGATGTAGCCAGAAGTCAAGGAATGCCTGAATCTATGAGAAACTTAAGAAAAGCAAAAGCTTTTCTCCCTTCTTAGCAGCTACATTTTGGTCACTGCAATTAAATAATGCTGGAAGTGGTTGAGTTTGTAATAAAAGGGGTTTACTTAGCTGATTTGGAGGCTGAGTGACCAAATAGTTTTTTTAACACAGGTCCTGATGATAGCCAGATATAGGGATGTAGGGAATGGATTACATGGTTATGTCCAAAGCAGAGAAAAGGGGGAAAGGATGCATTTGCTATTTTCATTGGCACTAACCCAAGTGTCCATTGAACAACATTAATCCCTTCTAAGAATGAGATCCTGGTGATCTTACTTTACACCCACTAGGTCCTACCACTCCTTAAAAATTCCATAGCACTTTGCAGTAGTCTCAAATTAATTATATACACCTTTTGAGGGGCACTGAAAGCATATTTAAACCACAATAATCCAAGAGCCTCCAGAAGGAGCTCAGCCATACCAACATGTCTTCATTCAAGTTTTTCATCGTGTATATTCGTTGTACACAGTACTGTTACATAAGGACATGCTATATTGCTCTTTCAGGTCTCTGTTAGAAGCTGTGCGTTTTGAGTTCAGGACACATATAACTATCTAAGCAATGTGATCTTGCTCTAGAGGAGAAGAAATTAGGTAGGAGTGTCAAATATGAGTGATGCAGGACAGCCTCATGCTCACCCAGGAGTCTCAGCCAAATAGAACATATTCAGAGGGAGCAATATGAGAACCGAACTGGGGCACTCTAAGCCAAGTCTCTTAGAACTAGTGCCTTTGGCTGCAAGAAATCAGCAATACTAGAAACAGAATTCCCAGAATGAAGGAAGAGAGAATCTTGCTATATTCTGCCCATATTATAGTTCAGCTCTCTTTGTATTCCATGCTATAAGAGACCTGTAGACAAATGACAGCATTTGGTGTCCCAGATTGAGAAGGATCCTGAAAACACATCAGCAAATATGCCCATGAGAATATTGAGCAACAGCCTGGAAGAAAGAGCCCAGTTATGCCTTGAGGCTTCGGGGGCTAGCAAGAGCCAGGTATGCAAACACCCAGAAGCATCCTGCACAGGGAAGCTATCAATGGCAGTAGTTCTACCTAAAGGCTAAGTGGTCTGCCATCTTGTGGGCCACATTCAAAGCCAAGTTGAGAACGATTCTAATTATAACTCAGGGCTTCAGAAATATGAAATAGCCATGAAATAGATGTCCATCTGGGGCTGGTCACTCCTCAGTCTCTTATTCCCTGCATATTGACTACTCATATATCTCTGTGCTAGTCATCATCTATTATAAGAAGCTTCTAGAATGAATGGTGAAAAATGAAGCTCCTGCCAAGGAGCCAGAGATAATTGATGACAATCATGAGATAGTGTCTTTTGAACCCAACAGGGAAGTTCTAAATATGAACTCACAGTGGCTGTGACAACATATGGACAACATTAAGTAACATAGTGACATAACATTAAGTAACATAACAGTGGGCTTTAATGAAACAGGTGAAATGGAAAAGTGGTAGGGAGGATAGAAGATGAATTGGAGGGGTAGATTTGACCAAAAGATATATGCCAATATAGAATTCTCAAACAAATGTCAACAAATTCCAATTAAGCACCTTCCACTCCACAACAGTAAGGAAGAACCGTAAATCTACCCATGAACTGTTTTCTCGGCATTTCCTCATTGAGACTCCAAAAGATAGGATGCTGGACTGGGACAATAGTTTGGTTAGCAAAGTGCTTGCCAGAAGCATGAGGACCTGAGTTTCATCACCTCAGTCTACCTACATGAAAGAATGGGCACTGGGTATACAAACTTGCAATCTCAGCACTGAGAAACCTGAGTTGGGCATATCTCTAGGACTCACAGGCCAGCCAGTTTAGTGTACTTGACAAGCCTCACAGTGATGAGAGCCTGTCACAAAAACAAGACAAGTGACAACAGAGGCTGATCTCCAGTCTTCATATATCCACATGCACACACACACACACACACACACACACACACACACACACCAGTCTGTTGATCTTCCACAGAACAATAAGCTGTGGTTATTGAAATCATACCATTCACCATCACAGCAAAGGAACCTCAACCAACAGGCTGGCTAGTGCTTTGAATGTGGGTCTAGGTTGGAACTCTGTTCTGCCCTTCCTTACAGAGGTACCTCACATCTCTAGGGTTCAGAACCTCCCTGTAAAATGAAGGCAATTAGAGAATATTCCTGACAGATGCTCTGGTATCTGTGTAGGAGACTGGGTGTCAGGCGACAGCATGTCTTTTTAACATTTAGGAATTTTAGCTGAAAATTTCAAAGTGGGTCAGTGAAAGTCAGTTTGAGTGTAATGACAAGGTGAAGGTCAGCTTTGTTATTCAGAACCCAGACTTTTTCTTTTGCTAGAGCTTTACTCACTTAGATCCTAAATGGGAGGATACTGATCTTTCATAGGACAGTTGGTATCTCAGGAAATCTTTAAATGAGCAGGAGAATAATTTATCTTCCTGCCTAGCTGGCATGGTGCTGGTGTGGTAGTGGCATTGGGAACATTGACAAGGATGGGCTTAGCATTAGGTTCCCCAAGCCCCAGCTTTCCACTGCATAGTTTCCTGCATGATCCCTAGGTAAGTTGTGACGTAGCCCAAGACTAGAGAGACTGTCTACCAAGATAGCTGCTTACAAAACTGGCACTCTGATCTTGGTTCAGCTGTGGAATATATAGCCCTGGAAGAAGCAGAAAGAAACTGGCTCTTACATTAGTGTTGCTGATACTGAAGTATGTTCTTGTGGCAAGGGAGGAATTGTGGAGAAGAAGGCAACAGATAACAGGAAGATAAGTGGCTGAATAGATGAGCAGAGAGTGCTCAGCAGGAGAGCCATGCTACAGGAAGTCAGGCAGAAGTATGAGGACAGAGAGCAAAGGACCCTGATGAGCCTGCCTACAGAAGCTTGAGGCCAAAAGCAAAGGTCAGTAGAGCCTCCAGGCCCTGTGACTGAAGAGGACATGCATTACAGCAGCATTCATTCTACCCTGATAAGGAGTCATAGTTCCAACCTACAGACAGAGGGGCATTTGCTGGAGAGGATGAGGCTCAGAGAAGAAGGCAGGAGGACTGAACATATGATTCCACAGGAGGGTGAGTGCTGGAAGTCCTGAGCTCAACTGTAAGCAATCAGGTTAGGGTTGTATGAAGGATTATGCAGAGTTCTGTTCTCTGCCTCTTCCAGCCCCTGTTAGCTGCCAGCATTCTTTGGATTATGGCCTTTACACTCATACATCTGCCTCCATCCCCACTAATGACTCTCATTCAGCCTTTCATTTTCTCATAAGAACACAAGCTATTACATTTAAGGATGCCCTGGATAACCCAGGGTCTTTTCTCATCCAATTACTCCTAGTTACCATCTTTTTTTAAAATCCCTTTGAGTTATA